>NC_068343.1:33461205-33761205 GCF_014633365.1 Diospyros lotus | reverse complement strand
AAAATAAATTAAAATACAACTAGAATATTTAATTTTAGTAAATAGTGTAGCTAAATTTAAATAATAGTTTTGGATCTAAATGCTATGTGACAAATAATAATAATAATAATAATAATAATAATAATAATAATAAAACTTGAGCACAAAATAGTAACCAAATAATAATAATAATAATAACAACAACAAAATTATATGCAACCTATGCAACGTCATAGGGATATAGAACAAATATAGCAATTAATAGACAAATAACTAGAATAGCTCATATAGTTAGAGTATGTAGTTATTAACTATGAGGTCTTAGATTCAAGTCCTCTTTCCACCATCTCTAAATCTATTTTTCTACACTTTATTTTAATAAAAAAATAAAGTAATAGAAAAAAAATTGCAGCTAATAGTAAATTAAACAGCTTAACAAGAAAAAAAAAATAGATATAAATTTTTTTATAATTTTTTTTATTTTAATTTACTATTATGGGTTATGGTAAGGAAAAGCAAATGTGCCAATTTTAGTGAGCATATTTGATGGTGGTCAAGGTGATGTAGTGGGTTGCTGATAACGTTTTACTTTATATATATATATATATATATAATTTATATTTTTTACTTTTTTTTGAATTAAATATATAACAATAAAAATATAAGATGAAGTACACAAACATAGAATTATAATAGTAAATTAACTAGAATAAGAATTGATAAATGGAATCTAAATAGTAGTTAATGGAATAAGAAATACTAAAAATACAACATATATACTGACAAATACTATAATGACCTAAATTTATTTATTACTAGAGCCGTGCTACAGTGCCCGAAAAAGGTTGACGCACAGATTTACCGAAAAATTATTGGGCGGACTTCATCTGTGATGAAATCCGCCCACACTCTGTGGGCGAATTTCATCACTGATGAAATCTGCTGGGCGGAGTTCAACAAGTCCGTCCAGTTCACTTTGACAGATTTCATCATAGATGAAATCCACTCGAATTTTATTTAAACGTGCGTGCGATGTTTTCGAGGTAAGGATATTTTTGACATTTGATATTTTTAGTCATCCCATACGTCAACTAATTCGAGTAAAGTAGAATAATCCTTATTACTATTATTGTTAATATAGATAATATTATTATTGTTATTACTATTATTATTATTATTACTATTGTTGTTATTATTATTAGTTGAAAGGCCCAACAGCTTTTGTTGCCCACCTCCATTTGCTTCCAGATTCCCAAGCCACTAAGTTGCTAGATTGAGGCGGTGGTGTGGCTGAGCTTAAGGAGGGTTAGCCACGTGTTTAGCAGAGTGTTAAGTGGAAGGGGAGAGAACAGAGTGATTGGCCGAGTGAGAAGAAGGAATAAACGAAGAAGAAGCAAAGAAGGAAGAAGGAATTGCAGAATAGAGGGGGACGGGTGCATTGCTGCGGCTTTTGATTCCGCAAATAGGCAAGCTCTTCTCCTTTCCCTCTTCGGTTGGTTCTCCATCTTTTGTTGTTCTCAGTAATGGCCTGGATATAAACAGTGGCTGTGAGTGTAATGTATAGCAAGCTGTATATATATGTAACGTAGGTATATATATATATATATATATATAAACTGTAGCATGCGGGCTGTGCAACAGGGGAGTTTATTGTATATTTGTATGTGTGTGTGAACACGGGTGAGCTATGTTGGCCGTGAGTTTACTGTATGGGTGTTTACAGTGTGCGTGAGTTTAAGTGTTGAGTGTACAAGATTATATATATATAGCGTATATACAGTAAGTAAACCAAGCTGTTATATATATATACATATAGACATACGAGCTATGTAACCGCCATGGCCGTGAGTGTGTAGCTCGCTGTGTGTGTGTGTGTGCAATCCATGAGTGAGTTCGCTGTGAGCTAAGTGAGCTTGCTGTGTGTGTGAGTGTGTATCGCTGTGAATTGTTGTGTGCGTGTGTGTGTTCACTGGTGAAAGTTTAAGATAACTAATGGGTGTGTTCACTAGAGGAGTTTTGGTTTATATTAATATTATTATTATTATAGTTATTGTTGTTGTAAAGATAAGATGGTTAATAGTAAATATTAATTATTATTGTTAGCATAATAGTTTACACAAATTTTAGCTCCTCGTGATTACTCTGGTTGGAGAATGAATGTGACCCATGTGTGTATATATATATATATATTTGTGTAAGTGTTGTTTAAAGTCTATAAGTACAATTTGAGGTAACTAAATAAATAATAATAGTTATAGACACTATTAGTAAAGAGCATGTAATGTTATTTTTATTATTATCTTTCTTTCTTAATAATAATAGTAATAATGTTAGTAAATAATATGTGTTGTGTGACATAATTCATTAAATTATATAAATTATAATATGTTATTAATAGCTATATATTATATGTAATAACTCACCGAGTTGTTGTAATATAAAGGTATAATTTAATAGGACAATAAAGGATGTAAATGTATCCAGCGTTTCATGGCTGTATTCCAGAGAGTTTGTTCACTCTCTACCTTCTAAATGGAATGAAGATAAGTACATTCAGGTTAAACGCTAGCTAGTGTCCATAGGGAACGAGTGTACGTCTTGTAACACTATTTTCCTTGTTCCAACCAGTTAAACTCATACGACACGTCCAAGTGCTAAACGTATACTCAAGTTGGGTTTATGCATTTTGTGTGGTTCATTTACACTTGAGTGCTTGTTATATGATCATGTTATATTTGTTGTTGTACTTTTTGTACATTAGTTTTAATGATGAAAGACATATATTGGTTTAATCCCTAAGTCATGTGTCAAGTGTGTGGTTTTCAACATACATCAATTTCAATATCATGTATTTCTTTGTGAAAATGAAAACCAAAAGCATTTCAAGTATCAAGATTTCAAAACCTTGTTCTTGACTAAGTTTGGAAGGTTAGCACTTTATAAGGAGACATATAAGAAAGAGTTTTCTTTTTGGAAAACTATCTCCCGGTAATTTGATATCTAACATTCATTAGTGCTAAAACGATTTTTAATGAATTTTTCATCAAATAGAAAGTATATATTTTGGAGGTAGTTAAATCCCAAAATTGTAAATTTGTACTAAAACCCAAAATTTACTTTCTTATTGTTTTGGATTTTGATTTTCTAGATATTTTTATTGAATCCAAATAGGGGTACTTCGTTATTTATATTTATGTATTAAAGTAAATGGAGGTAAAATATAAATAAAATAAAATGAGGATATTTACTTAAACGTAAATAAGTTGTGATGTATACATGCTGTAGATTGTGCTGTCAAACAAATCATTCTCATATCTGTCATGTTTCTATGCATGTTTCGAAACCCCTTTGAAAAGCTTTCATGTTTTCTAAAGTGCATATGCTATTTCGAAACATCTGTGTATTAGCATTTGTTTTAGGTTTTGAACTATGTTTCAAAACCTATATATCATGTTTCGAAACCTCATTTCTAGATAGGTGTGTTTCAAAACCTATGATAGTATGTTTCGAAACATATGATAGTATGTTTCGAAACCTATGTCTCTGTCAGTAGAGATCCAAAATGCTTTTTGCTTTGCATTTTTGTATCTATCTAAAAGCTTCTCAATCATGTTTTTTAAATGCATTCTCCATGCTAAGAGATTCAAATTTGAATTTGAATGTGAGTGCTTTTAAAATATTCAAAGTGGGCATAAGTGTTTGTCTCCCACTTGTCTGCTGTCTCTAAGTGTTTTGTCCAGCTGGAAGCTTGTATGTTTCGAAACCTGTTGTCTATGTTTCGAAACCTTGGTCTATTTATGTGATGTTTCGAAACACACTTTGTATATTTCGAAACCTACTTTTTTGTCTTATCTCTAACGGCTATAAACGGTTAGATTTCTATATCTTGGTATAAATAGCAGGTATTTGAAGACAAGAAGAGATAGATCGAGCAAGAACAAGATACAACAAGTGAGCACACACTAGAGACACACACACAAGCACAAATGATCTAAATCCAGTTGATAAGCATTCAAAGAAGATCCATTCATTCATAGATGTGCATTTTGATGTGAAAAAGGAGAAGCAAGTGCAAACATCGAGTCTCATCTCTCCAGCTCTCCTCACCTCAAGTTAAGAGATTTGTACAACCATATGGTAAGGCGTTTATTACTCATTGGGTTGTAAAGATAAACTTTATTATCTTGTTGATATTGTAAGATTTGAGTTTAGCCTAAAACTCATTGTAGTGTAAAGGTTTGAGTTGAGCCTAAAACTCATTGTGTCAAAGGTTCGATTTTAGCCTTAAAACTCACATGGTGCTAGGTTTGAGTTGAGCCCGTAAAAACTCACATTGTAAGGTTTTAGGGTAAACTGTGGTAAAACCCTTGTTGTGGTGATCACTAGTAAAAAGTGATTGGGATTGAAAAATCCTTCAAGTGGGTAAGCTTGAAAGTAGTGGATTAGGTGGGGTGCCGAACCACTATACATCTTGTGTGCAAGTGTTCTTTAACTTTCGCTTATCATTATTGTCTATCTCTCTTGGGATATGTTTGCCATCATTAGGAACCAACAATATTTATTTGTAGTTGGTAGACACAAGCATTTGCATTTGGCGTGTGTTCTACTAGTTGGGCGAGGCTTGGCAGAATGCTTGGCTTATGGGAGCTTTGTATCATGTCCGGTCTACTACGCTACCCCTTATTTGTTGCATTTGCACAGTTTTGCGCTAATTCTTGAGATATAGTTGTACGGTATCGGGTTTCCCGAACCGAGTTATTTAGAGACGCTTCGGCATGCCTAGTTTCTATCTTGGACGCTTATGCATGCCAGTGGGTCTTAAGCACTCCCACCCGAGCAAGCTTTGGCTCAAGTAACAGGTATCGCTTGCCTTTTGGGCAGCAACAAGTTTGTGGTATGGACTTGGGTGCTAGTGCATTTTTTATTTGGGCCCCAAGATCCTATATGTGAGCATTATTATTACTACAGTTGGTACCTGTATTAGTTTATGAGATTGCATGGCATGTTGTGCATGAGTTTCAGTTTGTTATGTACTTGAGATGCAGGTTTACTCTTAACACCTACTCTATCCGTCTTTCCTTTCTTTATGAGCTTGCTGAGTCATTTGAACTCACCTTGTTTTCTCTTCATTCCAGGTAAAGGTAAGGACCCGATTGGGGGCGAGTCTAGTAGATCCCAACTTCTTGGTTAGGCGGTGTACAGGGCCATGCAGACCTAGCAGTTGCCAGCTTGGGGGTTTCTTTTTATGCATTTTGTCACTTCCGGACTGCATTTTGATTTAGTTTATTGGGTCTGTATGGTTTATATTTTATTTTGTAGCCGGTGTGCTAGTGTTGTATGTTATGCGTGCCTGGGCTACGTATGGCTTGTGTATCAAGTTGAGGTTTTGATATACATGCTGGGATGACAAGTTTCCTTTATTAGGTTTTCTTCTGCTTTTTGACAGTTGCATGCATAACAGGTTCATCCATGTCCAGGTTGTCTCTATTTTAGTAGAGTACCCGCTCTGGTTCTTTAGGGACCTGGGTGGGGGCCTTACACATACACAAAAGATAAAAAATGCAAAATCAAGAGAAAAATTAATACAAAAAAAAATAGAATTAAATTAACAAATGAGTTATTTGATAGTGATATTATAATACCTCGAAAGCCCAAGATTAGGTTTAAGAAGGGACTCTAGAGAAGCTAGTATATATATCAAGGATAGCAAGGAAGGAAACAACACCAGCTTGATACCTTTTGGGCTGAATATGGATAAAGAACTTCCGGGTTAAACTTGCTTGAGCTGGGGTAGTTCAAGGATGAGTGACCCCTGGGAAGTTCGCGTAGGCCTATCAGGGTAAGTTGATCAAGTCCTTCCTATCGCTCGATGCGAGATGTTATAGGAATTATTTTTGACAGAGAAGGTCAGGCGTGCGCAGTGAAGAAGAAGAAGAAGATGAAGATGAAGAAGGAAGCACATGCAAGCTCTTTATCCCTCTTTGCAAGTCCTTTCTCTTTCCTTCTCCTCGATGCAAGCTTTTCCTCTCTTCATAGTTTTCCTCCTCAACTCTTAGTGAACCTCGAGCATGTACTGATGGTATTCGATTTTGAGCTTTCTGGTGGTATCAGAGCCAACCTTTGGAGAAGGCGGCCCGATGATGGCAGGGAGTGACGGCGGGGCGCGAGGGCCTGAACAAGGAGCGGGTCCTAGCAAGCTTCTAGGATGGTAGCCCCCAAAGGGGAGAAAATCTGAGACCAGTTGTAAGGTTACATGACAAGGACATCATGTGCTCAAGGAATGGAGAATGTAATACCCTAAAATCCCAAAGTCAGGTTTAAGAAGGGACTCTAGAAAAGCTCGTATATATATCGAAGATAGCAAAGAAGGAAACAACACCAGCTGAATACCTTTTGAACTAAATGTGGATAAAGAACTCCCGAGTTAAGCATGCTTGAGCTAGGGTACCTCAAGGATGAGTGACCCATGGGAAGCTCGCATAAGCCCATCAGGGTAAGTTGATCCGGTCCTTCCTATCGCTCGATGCGTGATGTTATAGATATTATCAACTACCGATCATCGGTAATAGCGCCAAAAACTTGATGGTGATTTTTCACAAGTGTACGGATCACACAAGTAATAGAGTAATGAGTAGAACATCGTTCCCATGAGAATTAGGTGATAATTACCAAAATTATATTAACCCAAATGTTATTTAAATAATTGATTAAAAAAAATTAATTTAAAAAAATAAAATAATAACACATAAAGTAAATATGGAGAGTTTCAAGATTTGAAAAGTACTAGGATATTTCGATTTCACCTAATTAATATAATTTAATTTAAATGATTAATAATCTAAATTTAATTATTCATGCAATATAATTAACCACACAAGTCAAATTTGTATTTCCGTTTCAATTTTATTCTTGTGGTGTTTATTATCTAGATCAAGTTATAGATTTTTCCTTCCGATCTAAATCTATATCAACATATCAATCAAATATTGGCCACGTATTTGATAACATTAAGCATAATAATAAACACTTGCATGAATAAAAAAAATTAATCCATGAAAATCAAATTATTATAATTAAACTACATCAAAACACCCTAGTTATAGAGTTTGGTTCATATTACAAATGATAGAATCCATAACAAAACAAATGAATAAAAATATAGAATTTAAAGGAAATGGAAGAAGAGAATAAAACTCTTTTGATGTGTAGGATTTTCTTCTTCAAAAATGTTGTCACCAATTCTTGAAGAAAATACAATAAATCTTTCACCAAGAATGCTCCAATTCTCCAATCCTTTAAGTTCTTCAGCTCCAACTCTCCTATTTTTCCAGCTTTCCTTTCAATTTATACTCATCAATTTCTTGTTTTCCTTAATTTTTCCCTTAAAACATGGCATAACCTACCTCCATAATTTTCTCCTCCATGTTTTCCTCTCCATATTTTCCCCTTCCATATTTTTCTCTCCATATTTCATCCCACCCATGTCCACTCAAAAGTTTAGGTCTCATACTCAATACAAAATAATCTCTCAAAATATCAATAATTACAATCTAGGAATATTTGTAAAATATGGTCTTAATTTGATTAGAATTTTGGGCTAGCCTTCTTAGGTCCACTTGGTCCTAATTCTTCATGAAATAGGCAGCCAAAATAACCCTTAAAATGCCTCTTAATCCAACTTGGAGAAAATGGAATGAAAAATTTATAAGTAATACTGAATTTTTGACAACTTTGACCTTTTGTAACTCTAACAGCCATAACTTTCTATAGAAAATTCATATTTATGTACCGTTTGAAGTGTAGAAAAGTAGACATATAGAGATCTCACATAATTTTTTTTTAGAATTTTTTGAAATTCCAATTGGTACAACTTTTATTTTTAATCGGACCCCTTGAGTAGCGAAAATCCATAACTTTTGCTCTTCTTTCTCACTTTCCTTCAAATCCTGTTAACATAATAAATTATCTAAAATTAATATAGAAAACATATAAAAGCATAATAATTAAACATAAAATAAAGTAAGAATGGTATAGAAAATATGTAGAAAATATTATCACATTAGTCCCCTTTGGTTACGTCACATACTTAAGAAGATGGGTGAATTGGGCGCTTAAAAAACATTTTTTTGAAGAATGATCTTTTGAAAACAATAGGTAAGAATGCTAGAACTATAACAAATAAAATGCAAGGTAATAGAAAGTTTTGAGACAATGTATGGGCACAAGAGAATTGCTCTTCATTTAATCCATCTCTTTTTATCATTGAGTTTCAAACTTCTTGTTATTTATAGCTTTTGATCACTCTTCATTTAATCTAGCCATTGAAGGTCAAATCTGTAATTCTTAGATATCAGAAAACTAACCATCAGAGAATTACTCGATAGAAATGATTGATAGGTTTTCTTAATGCAATCGACAGTTATTTCAAAATATTGAAATTTAGTCGATAGTTTTGTAAAACCAGTCAATAGTTTGGTAAAAACTTTCGACTATTAAGTTTACAGAATCAGTCAACAACAAACAACTGAGTATCAATTTTAATTGGTTAATAGTTTTAGTTGTTAGTTGAAAGAAATAATAGACACCTAAGAGGGAGGTGAATTGCATTTTCAAAAACTTTTCTTGTTTTTAAAGAATTTTTGGATAAAATAGTTTAGATTTGTTCAAACTAATGCTTTAAATATATCTGTTGAGCTAATTTGCTCTATTTAATTTTCAGCTAAGTTTTGATGATTAATTATTATGCCTCAACAATCAGAAGGAAGAAAGGTCGAGCATTGTGAAGAAAAAATATGAAGTTGCTTTGGAAGGGTCCTTCGGAAGGACCCAGAGACACTCATTCAGAAGGAAGTTTTCGTTGTTTGATTCTTGAGGAAAACAAGCTATTAACCGACCCCATCAGAAGGATCGTAGGGAAGAAATGGCACGTGTCCTCGAAGCTCGAGCCCTATAAAAGCCAGCTATAGTTCTCGAAAAGGGGATCCAGATATCAATATATCACTTTCATTTTTCTTTAGAAACTTAGCCTATTTTCCTTTCTGCAAGGTTATTTTCCTTCCGTTACTGACTTAAGCATAGAAGGGTCTCCGCGGGAGGAAAATCCCGCAAGCCTTCTAATCCTTGTTTACCCTCTACAAATCCTTCGGAAACATTGCATTCATTCCATTGGAAGACCTGTTTCCAGGGGAAGTGAAGATACCTCAGAAGACTTGCCTTGTTCCTTCGGATAGAACTCCTCTCAAGCACCAGTTCCTTCGGAAGCAACCCTACACAAGCACCCCTGATTGCAAAGTTCTCGCTCGTGTGAAGTCACCTTTTGGGGGATATTTCGGATGGAACCCTTTGGGAACAACACTTCTGAAAGCCTATTTTACAAGCCTATCATCAATGAATCAGGCCCTTCGAGAGGACCCTTCGGAAGGCTCCTTCGGAAGCTCACCTTATCTCAGTGTTGGAACTTCGATTGAATCCCGAAACCTTGGCATCCATGGGCATCCTACTCTTAAAAATTCTAATTGTTGTATTTTGCTAACAACAATAACAAAAATGATATTTTGTACCTAATTATTTTTATTAATTTATAAAATATTTTAGCATAGTGTATGTATTACCAAAACTATTCTTTTTCATTACAAATATTTTTTTAAGTAATTTTAAAATGCATAATTTTTTTGGTATAAAAATATATATTTTTGAAAATGATTAATGAACAGTGATCTGACTGTTATGAATTGTAATTCGACCCTTGTGAACAGTGATCATACCGTTGTGAACGATGATCGAATCGTTGTGAACAATGATTTTTTGAAAATATCTATAAATACCCTCAAACTCATTTGTAACATAATTCATTGCACATATTATACATTCAAATGACCCACAAGCTCCCAAACACTCTCAAGCAAAAAAATCAATCAATCCGAGACTCTCAAAGCTAATCCATTAAAGAGCCGCAAAGCAAGTGGAGAAAAAGAGATCGCAAAGTTAAATATGATCTTCTTCATTCAAATCGATGTCACTTATTTAATTATTTTTCATTGTCTTGAATATTTATTCTTAATTGCTTATTCATTTGTGTCCAACTGTGGACAAATATTTGTATTCACATAAACTTTTATTGTGGATTGTATTGGTTTCCTAAAACTATTTAAAAATCTAGATAGAGAGAAAATCCTGGTGTACTGGTTTCCTAGAACCATAAAAAATCTAGGTGTATCTAGTTTCCAAAGTAAGCTAGGGAGAAACATTGGTGTTGGTGATTTTCCTAGAATCTATTGTAATCTAGAAATGTATCTAGCTTCTAATGTGAGATAGTGTGAAAACCTTGGTAAGATTAGTATAACTCCAAGGGTGGTTGAGACATTGGGAGAGTGGAGTAAGTGTGTGTGGAGACACCGAACCACTATAAATTGTCTTATGCCTCGTTTATTTATTCTTGCTATATCTTGTGGCTTGCAATTTATTAATCTCAAACTCACATATACATAGTTACAAAATCTTATTTTTTTTAAAATTAAATAACAAGAATTTTAATTAAGTAAATTGTCAAAATTTTAAATACTCCATTCACCATCTCTTGAGTGGCCATATCCTAAGGGACCTACAATATCCTTGATAGAAAATGATAAGCATAAAATAAATTCAACACAAAAAGATTGATCCTTTAAAGTTTTAGAAATCTATTGTTGAGAATGTTAAAACTAATAACAATTTTACTTAAAGAAAACACTTACTGAAAGAAGAATTTAAACGTGATGAAAGTAGAATGAAAGTGCTAAAATGAAAAAAAATAAATAAACAAGGCAGCACACAACAATTTATAGTGGTTCGCTTCAACTAACCTAATCCACTCCCTTGACTCCTCACCAAGGATTTTAACAAATCCACTATAGCTTTTGCATGATCAGTTATAACCTCAGCTTTTGATAGGTGCAGCTATAATGTAACGATCCGTTGTTGGGTCTATGCCATTATTGATATTTATTTCATTTTGGTATATATATAATGGCATTATTTTAAAATTAAATAAAATAGATTGAGGGTTTAATGAAGTTAGATTGGGCCTAACTATATATAGATTTAGTCCATAGTTGATTTTAAAAGAAGTGTGTTGGGCTAAGTTGGCAATAAGCCATTTGGGTTTTATAAGATGTTGGGCCTAATTAAATGTGTTAGGATTAAACTATATGTAAAGGATGAATGGGTTTGGGCTTGAGCCCATTTATAAAAAGGGAAATAGGAAGAAAGAAATTGTGTGTATATATATATAGAGTTTAAGGAGGGATATGTGGGGAATTATGCAAAGAGTGAGGAGGGTAAATTAGGAAGAAGATGGTGTTTAAAGGGAGGAATTGGGGCTCATTTGTGCAGCCCCGTAGCCCCCTTCTTCTTCTCCTTTTTCTTCTTCTTCTTCTTCTTCTTCTTCTTCTTCTTCTTCTTCTTCTTCTTTGCTTAGCTTTTCCCCTATTTTGGTGGTGGTTGAGAGACTTTCTCCTTGTGGTAATTTCCTTTAAGCAAGTATCAAAGGTGAAGCTAGTCAAGGAAAGCTCTTTCTTGATCTTCTTCGTTTCCTTTTGTATTGGATGCAAGTTCTAGTTCTCCTATTCTCTTCTATACCTTTTGTTATTGTTGGTTTGATGAATAGAGCTTGAAAACTTCTATGATTGTGCGAGTAAAATTCATGTTGTTGGTTAAGGTAGAGATATGTAAACCCTTCTTCATCTTTATTTATTGTTGTTCATCTTGGTTGGACTTTGGCATAGAGTCTTCTCCACCCTATATTTATTTGGGAATGATATATTTTTGGGTTTAGATTTGAGTATTGGGAGAGTTGGGGGAGTTTGGGGGTGTGTTGTTCATCATTTTTGGGTTCTAAGGGTTTAAGAGTCGACTGGTAGGGGCTAAGAGTCAACACCCCAAGGTTTTCCCTCGGTTAGGTCACCTAAGGTGATGTCGGAGTCAACTATGCCTTGAAAGTCGATTGTGCTGGTGTCAAAGTCAACTCCCACGATAGACTGCACTGTGCACCCTATACTATTTTGGCCATAACGTTTATTGTAGATGTCCGATTTAGGAACCATCTAAAGTGTTGTAAACTAGACTCGATATGATTTGTTTTGGTATAAAACTCAACCCATTTGGCCAACATTTGAGTAGTCTATTCTTGTGAGCTTTGAAGGGTTCGGTCCTCCATTCTGTTTGTTGTGGAATGAAGCTAGGTTATTGTGGGTAGGTTCTCGTAAAGGTTGTTGTGGCTAAGAGTATTTGTATATGTTCCTTTTATTTCCAGTACACGATCAGTTCATATGCATGCAAGAGCTTGGGATATGCATTGGGGGTTTCCATGTGACTTGAGTACTTATCACACGACCATGATATTTATTTATTAGTTGTTAAGCATGAGCATTTGCATTTGGCGTGTGTTTTACTAGTTGGGCGAGGCTTGTTGGGATTCTTGGCTTATGGGGGCTTTGTATCCTATCTAGTTTACTACACCACCCCTTATTTGTTGCATCTGCACAAGTCATGGTGCCAGTGTTAAGATACAGCTGTACGGTGTCGGGTTTTCCAAACCGAGTTATTTAAGGACACCTTGTCGTGCCCAGTTTTTATCCTAGACACTTATGCGTGCCAACGGGTGTGGTAACTCTCACCCAAGTGAGCTTCAGCTCGTAGTACAGGTACAGTCTACTTTTAAGATAGTAGCAGGTTTGTTATAAGGACTTGGGTGTTAATGCATTTCTTATTTAGGCCCCAAGATCCTGTATGTGTGCATTGTTACTTATATAGTTGGTACTTGTATCAGTTTATGAGATTACATTGTATGTTATGTGTAACACCCCGCCTTACCGGGCATGCCACTATAAGGGATTACTAGGATTTCTTTTCCATACACCGCTCGACACACGCGATATTTCAAAGAACAATATTCACATGCTCACGAAACCCCAAAAAAACCCCAGTCATGCCCGTTTAACTAACAAGGTCAATAGACTTAGGCTAAACAAGGCATAACATTATGTAGCGGATAAAAACATTACTGAATATCATAAAATACTATAATCGTTTCATACATAGTGTCTTCTCATCAAACAAGAAGTACATAACTTCAAAAATATAAACTACGATTGTCATGCTCGTGCTCCATCAACTCTAACTAACCACGTCCTCGCCCCTACTACAACCCTCGTCTGGAACGTTTGAATGTTCCAGGGGCATAACCCAAATTAGATGTTGAATCATCTAAGTGATGGCATAAAAACAGTTTACAGAATGCATGTATGTTCATGAGCATGGCATATACAAACGACACAACATGTCAATTTGAGAAATCTCCCTAGCATACTCAATCTCTCGTGGAAAATTCATTCCACACACCGTTGGGATTAACCTTGTTACGACATACTTAATCTCCGGGTGCCCAACAACGTAACTCAATGGCTGAGATTAACCTTGCCCTATTCTCAAAAGACCCCATCCTGTCCCACCAGACATCATAACAACGATATGATTTTAGATATAACAATGTCATGAAAAACTCACACGCCATGCATTTTATGAACATAACCAGTTGATGCAATATTCAAGAAATTCGATATGCACAATATGCTAATAAATCAAGAGTAATTCTGACAAAACATTTATACAAAACCAAATTAAGCTTTTGGGATAGAACCACTCACCTTAACTTAGCCTCACAGGCTTCCTTAGTATGCCTGTCTTGACCTTGAAATGCATGCTCGGATAATTTCTTAACTTCAGCATGCTCATCTAGCCCCAAATTAATTCCAAACATTTTCTAAAATTTTTTGGAAGATTTTCCCTATTTTTCCTCATTTTCCTCCATTTTCTTTTATTTTCTTTTTATTTTCTTCTTCTTCTTCTTCTTCATCTTCTTCTTCTCTGTTTTCCCTTACTTACGTGACCAGCCATCCCATCCGTCGCACCGTCGCTAGCCAGCCACTTCCGCCCACCCCAGCCATCTCTTGGACCTCCACCGACCCTGCCGACCTCATCAGTCGCTGCCGCACTTGAGGTCATCACCGTGGCCGCTATTGGTCGCCCTTGGTTCGTGCTACCATGGCCACGGCTTACGACCATGGATGTTGTCCGCTTGTTGCGGCTAGTTTCGATTGCTTCCGGCCATCCTCACGGCTTCCTCCGGCCACTAGCATCACTCCTAGCACTCCCTTAATCTCCCTCCAAGCTCTAGGCCACCCTCTCTCTCGCTGCAACTCTTGGCCACGTTCCTTCTTCCTCTCCATTTTCCTTCAATCTCTTCACCTATTTATAGCAAACCCACCACCTAAACTTACCTTGACCACCACTCCCCGACTCAACTTGCCTTGGCCACCACTTCTTGAAGCCACCTCAGCCCTAAGCTGGCGGAAGCTCCATCTCGAAGCTTCACAGAAGCTGCCACCAACACACGCACTATGTATATATTTATGTATATATATCACATAATACACTATAATATAGGAAATTATATATTTAAACCCCAAATTTCATCTTAAATTCACTTAGGTAAATCTCTAATTACAATTACATCCTCAAATCTCAAATTAATTTGCATTACAATACCAAAAACGCAAAATTAATAATTCCAAGATTACTTGTCAAGGATGATTTTGCCCCAACGTCCTCACCGGGTTGTTTTTTCATCCCAAAACCACCTTAGGGTTCATCCTTACAAAAAACCAGAGCCCCCTCAGGGTTCCATTGATTTCTCGGAGGTCCCCTACAACAATTTAGTTTTTCAGCCTGAACCAAAGCTGTACCGAAAACTGTCTCAATTTCAATTTCTTTCAATATAATAAATCGTATCTCGGAATGCTCGTTAATGAGATACCTTTTTTCCTAGGGTATCTAGGCTCCAGGGCACTCCCTATAGTTGATTCGATATTGATAACTGTATGAGATTATACTTAAGTCCCAAATCTTTTGAAAATTTCATTTATGGCCCAAGTTAAAATTACTCTCGAGTCCTTTGAAAATTCTCGGGTATTACATTATGCATGAGTTTCGATTTGTTATGCACTTGAGATATAGGTTTACTGTTAGCACCTACTCTATCGGTCCTTTATTTCTTTATGAGCTTGTTGAGTCATTTGGACTCACTTTGTTTCCTCTTCATTGCAAATAAAGGCAAGGACCCAGTTGTGGGCGAATCTAGTGGTTCCTGACTTCCTAGTTAGGCAATGTACAGGGCCATGCAAACCTAGCAGTTGTCAGCCTAAGGGTTCTTTTTTATGCAATTTTGTGGCTTCCAGATTGTATTTCTCTTCAGTTTATTTGGGTTTGTATGGACTATGTAGTATTTTGTGGCCAGTGTGTCCATGATGTATGTTATGCATGCCTGGGCTATGTAAACCTAGAAATCAATTGTTATATAGTAGGTTGAGGTTTTGATATTCATATCGGGATGACAAGTTTCCTGTATCAGGTTTTTTCTGGTTTCCATCAGTTACATGCATGAAATGTTCATCTAGACTTAGGTTGTCTTTATTTTAGTAGGGCACTTGCTCTAGTTCTTTGGGGACTTGGGTGGAGGCTTTACATTTTGTGGTATCAGAGCTTATTTAGAGTTATTAAGGATAAGATGTCCCTGTACACATAGGCTGTCGGGTAGAGTTAGGTTGTTTTGTTGTTGAGTTAATCTTTGAGGATGCATTCTGCTTCTACGTATTTTTCTTTATGTAGGAAGCATGAATATGCATAGTGGACGACCACCTACTAGAGATCATGGGTAAAGTATACCTCCTCCCGAGGCTCCTAGAGATGCTGGTGAGACAGAACAACAGGGTATTCTCGACGTGCAAGTTACCTTGGCGAGTCTCGCACGTGCCGTGGAGGCCTTGACCGTTGCTCAGTTGAGGCAGGGGTAGTGGGAGCAGGGGCGAGGTGAGGCATCTAAACTAGTAGTAACGGCAGACAAGGGTAGTTCCGGGGCAGCTCTTTTAAAGACTTTCTATAATACCCCAGGAACCTAGAGGATGATAGTATATATCGAGGATAAGTAAGGAAGGAAACAACACCAGCTGGATACCTTTTAGGCTGAATGTAGGCAAGGAACTCCGAGGTTAAGCATACTTGAGCTGGGGAAGCTCAAGGATGGGTGACCCCCTGGGAACTTTGCATAGGCCCATCAAGATAAGTTGTTCCCGTTCTTCCTATTGCTCCATGCGGGATGTTACAAGTGGTATCAGAGCCGATCCCTGAGCCTCTGAGCGCAGTGGTGGGGCAAACCTCAGCGAGAACGCTGAGTCCCTAAGGGAGGTGCATGTAAGCACCTTAGGCGAATCTCACATCGACCATGCAAAGGGACTAGGCATATTAGTGCGGAGGGTATTCTACATAGTGACGCGCATTTTGAGATTAAATCTTAGAGAGACAAAATTAGGGATTGGTTGCGACCTGAACCGGAAAATACGTTGTTACATGTAGCCCGACTGTTACATAATGGTATCAGAGCCAACCCTTGGAGAAGGCGGTCCAATGAGGGCAAGGAGTGGCGCCGGGGCACGAGGCCTAATCAAGGAACTGCTCCTAGCAGGCTTCTAGGATGGTAGCTCCAAATGGGAGAAGATCTAAGGCCATTTGTAGGGTCGCATGACGAGGATGTCATGTGCTCAAGGAGGGAGAATGTAATACCCCGGGAGCCCAAAGAAGGATAGTATATATCGAGGATAAGTAGGGAAAGAAACAACACCAACTGGATACCTTTTGAGCTGAATGTAGACAAGGAACTCCGGGATTAAGCGTGCTTGAGCTGAGGAAGCTCAAGGATTATGTAACGGTTGGGGTCCACGTAGCAACGTATTGTCCGATTCAGGTCGCAACCAATCCCCGATTTTGTCGCTCTGAGATTTAATCCCAAAATGCGCGTCACTATGTAAAACATCATCTGCACTTATATGCCCAGTTCCCCCCCTTTGCATGGCTGATGTGGGATTCGCCTAAAGTGCTTACATGCAACCCCCCTAAGGACTCAAAGTCCTCGCTGAGGTTTGCCCCACTATTGCGCTCAAAGGCTCGGGGGTCGGCTCTGATACCATTTGTAATATCCCGCATCGAGCGATAGGAAAGACCGGACAACTTACCCTAATGGGCCTACGCGAACTTCCTAGGGGGTCACCCATCCTTGAGTTTCCCCAGCTCAAGCACGCTTAACCTGGGAGTTCTTTGTCTACATTCAGCTCAAAAGATATCCAGCTGGTGTTGTTTCCTTCCTTACTTATCCTCGATATATACTACCCATCTCTGGGCTCTCGGGGTATTACATTCTCCCCCCCTTGAGCACATGACGTCCTTGTCATGTAACCTTACAACCGGTTCCAGATCTCCCCCCCCCCCCCATTTTAATGGCCGATGTGGGATTCGCCTAAGATGCCTACACAATCAAAAGATTTAGTTGGGTACTTTTCTACTGAAAGGAGATGTAGGGTGCTGGTGGGAGACCACCAAACGACAGTTTCAGGACCAAATGTAACGACTCATTAATGGGCCTAGACGTTATGGGTATTTTATTTTCAAGCATTGGAAATTTTTCCTTATTAGAATAAATGTGAAAAATATTTTTATATGGAAAATTTATGTAAGTAAATTTTGTGGATAAATTATAAGTGTTATTATTATATGTGGGAAGCTAAGATAAGCCCATCTCTAATGAATTTAGGGCTTTGAAATTGGGTTAAGCCCAAGTGTGAAATTTTGCTTATCTAATTAAGTGAAGTTGTAAAGCCCATTGGGGCTTATGATGGAATTGGGCCATTGAATTGGGCTTGGACCTATGTATTTATATGAGTGGAATGAAATAAATGGAAAAAGAGAAAGAAATAAAAAAGTGCAAAATGTTCAAAGTGGGCTTATGTATTATATGTTGTGTAAGAAAAAGAAAAGGATAAAATGGTAATTGGCATAACGGGTTGAATAAAGAAAAGAAAAAAGAAATGGAAATGAAGAAAAATGGCAAAATTGGGCTTAAGATATTTGTGTGTGTGTGTGTGTGTTGTGGAGGGAAAAATGGTAAAAGCAAAGGGGAGAATGGTTGGCAGACCACTCCCTTCCCCTCACCTCTCCATGCCTTATCAAATTTTTCATCTCCTCATTTCCCAATCTCTCTCTCTCGTGACTCCCCTTCTTCTTCTTCTTCTTCTTCTTATTCTTCTTCTTCTTCTTGCTGGGGCTTGAAGGATGCAATTGGAGGAGGTTTTTTCTTCTTCGTCTCTTCGATTTAAGCATCATGAAAGTAAGTTCTCTTGCACTCTATTTTTTAAAAAATGGTTCTACAAGTTCTCCTTGCACTTTTATGGAATTTTGTGCAAGCTTTCTCCTTTGTTGTAGCAATGAAATGCTTCATGATTCTCCTCTACCTTATTGTTAAAAAATATTTTTGGTATTGGTTGTGTATTTTCTCCATTTTTTTCCTTTGATTCGTATGTCATGTCAAAACTTTTGTTGGGTCTTGTTGATGGTTTCGTTGGGGCTTGTTTACCCCATATTTCATTCATGGAATGGCATTTGCAGGTTAGGAAGCTAGTGTTGTTTGTTTTGGGTGGTTTGTGTCCATCTCATGCATTTTGGTTCAATCGAGTCGACTTGTAGTGGGTTAAGTCGACTCGGCTAAAGATAATTTTTTTGGCCGTTTTCCCCAATTCTCAATCGAGTCGACTCGTCTGGGAGGTCAAGTCGACTCGATTTTGGGCGAGTCAATTGGCCCCAAGTCGACTTGACTACATTTTGACTACACTGTGCATGATTCTCTATTTTACCCATAACTTTTGATGTAGAAGTTGGAATTGCAATCCGTTTGAAGTATCATACACTAGACTTCGAGGGCTTCGATTTGATATATAATATAATATATTTTGGTTATGATTTGAGTTGGTTAAGACTTTTCTTAATCCAAATCAAATAAGATTGTTAAAGTAAATTATTTTTAAATGCTTCCTTTGATATCCCTCAATCCTCTAAAATGATAGGATGTGGTTGAAGACACCTATCATTTGGGAAGTTAATAAGAAATGTTCTTGGGTGGCATGTCTATGGTAACTCATGTGTGATGCATGACTATCACTATAAGAATAATTGCCATAAATAAATGTGAATGAAGTCATATGCATGCATATCATGATGTGATATGGCCTAGAATCCTAGTGGGTGATTTTAGGCATGTTGTTGTGAAGTTGTGAAGATGTTGGAATATGTATGCATAGCATATGTATGCATGTATATATATTACCTTGTCACACCTATTATTTTGCGCAGAAGAAAGTAAGTAGATATCCCCAAGGCATGCCATAGCAAGAAAGGCGATTCGTCCACAAGGAAAGAAATGTGAAAAAAAAAAGCAGCTCGTCCGCAAGAAAGAAAGAAAGGGGGATATCCAACAAGGCAGTTGGCCCACATTTGTTTTTGGTATGTCCGTCATCTACTTTCTTATGATATGGATTATGTTGATTAAGTGTGTTACACTATGGTGTCAAGTGTGTGAATGTTACTTGTTGTAATTGTGCTTGTGGTTATGTTGCATTGCATTACGTAATCATATTGCAAGAGTGGTGTGTTCGCAAAATGGCGGTGTGTCCGAATTATTTTTGTGCTATAAGCTATGTTGATAAAATGGCTTTGTGCTATGGTCTAAGTGGGTGAATGTTATATCCCATGGTAAAGTGTGGGAATTTTTGGTAAGAAAAGAAAGCATGCCATATATAAATTGATTCATGGTTAATGTAGATGACATGGATTGGTGTGTCATTTATGCTTGATGCTTGGGGTAAGTCTAGTCATATCCAGTTTTTGTTTTTTTTATACACTTGTCGAGCCTTATGGCTTACTTTGAAAAATGTGTTTTGATGAAATGTAATGAATGATAATTTCTTGGGAGATGATGTTGTCAAGTGTGGAAGGCATGAACTTAATTGAGGTTTAGTGGTCAGGTAGTGAGTTCCCTTGGCTCTTTGTGCGGACCTCGGGCATAACCCACCATTGCTCTAGTTGCCTTGAGCCTGCCTTGGCCCTATCGAGCCACGCCTTGTATCAGACAGGCGCACAGGACCTCGAGCCAGACTCAATCCTCCTTTAAGCCATGCTTGAAACCCAAACCGACATGGTCAGTTCGCCTCGTGTGGACCTCGGGCACAGCCCCACAATTGCTCTGGGCGCCTCGAGCCTGCCTCAACCCTATTGAGCCATGCCTTGTATCAAACAGGTGCACAGGAGCTCGAGCCAGACTCAATCCTCCTTTAAGTTGTGCTCGGGACCCAGACCGACAAGCTCATTCTGCCCTGCGCAGACCTCAGGCACAGCCCCGCCATTGCTTTAGGCACATTGAGCTTGCCTTGGCCCTATCGAGCCATGCCTTATATCAGACAGGGGCACAGAACCTTGAGACAGACTTGGTCCTCCTTAAAGCTATGCTCCGGACCTAAACCGACACGGTCAGTCCGCCCCATGCGAACCTAGGGCACAACCTTGCCATTGCTCTAGGCACCTGAAGCATGCCTCGGCCCTATCAAGCCATGCCTTGTATCAAACAGGTGCATAGGATCTCGAGCAAGACTCGGTCCTCCTTTAAACCGTGCTTAGAACTAAGACCAACATGGTCAGTCTACCCCGCATGGACCTCGGGCAAAGCCCCACCATTGCTCTAGCCGCCTCGAGCGTACCTCGGCCCTATCGAGCCATGCCTTGTATCAGACAGGCGCACAGGACCTCGAGCCAGACTCGGTCCTCCTTTAAGTTGTGCTCAGGACCCAGATCGACAAGGTCATTCTACCCCGCGCGGACCTCAAGCACAACCCCTCCATTACTCTAGGCACTTCGAGCCTACCTTGGCCTTATTGAGCCACGCCTTATATCAGACAGGCGTACAGAACCTCGTGGTAGGCTCGATCCTTCTTTAAGCTATGCTCGGGACCTAGACCGACACGATCAGTCTGCCCCATGCGAGCCTCGGGCACAACCCCACCATTGCTCTAAACCCCTAGAGTTTGCCTCAGCCCTATCAAGCCACACCTTGTATCAAACAGGCGCACAGAATCTCCAGCTAGACTCAGTCCTCCTTTAAGACGTGCTCGGGACCCAGACCGACATGGTCAGTCCGCCCTGCGCAAACCTCAAGCACAGCCCTGCCATTGCTCTAGGCGACTCGAGCCTACCTCGGCCCTATCGAGCCATGCCTTGTATCAGATAGGCGCATAGAACCCCAAGGTAGACTCAGTCCTCCTTTAAGCCTTGCTCAGGACCTAGACCAACACGGTCAGTCCGCCCCATGCGAACCTCGGGCATAGCCCCGCCATTGCTCTAGGCATCTCGAGCTTACCTCGGCCCTATCAAGTCACGCCTTATATCAGATAGGCGTATAGGACCTCGAGCCAGACTCAGTCTTCCTTTAAAACGTGCTCGGGACCCAGGCCGACATGGTCAGTCTACCCTGCATAGACCTCGAGCACGACCCTGCCATTGCTCTAATCGCCTCGAGCCTGCCTTGGCCCTATCGAGCCATGCCTTATATCAGACAGGCGCATAGGACCTTGAGCCAGACTCGGTCTTCCTTTAAGCTATCCTCGGGACCTAGACCGACATGGTCAGTCCACCCCGCACGGACCTTGGGCACATCCCCGCCATTGCTCTAGGCCACTCGAGCCTACCTCGGCCCTATCGAGCCACTCCTTGTATCAGATAGGCGCACAGAACCTTGAGGTAGACTCTATCCTCCTTTAAGCCTTGCTCAGGACCTAGACCGACACTGTCAGTCCGCCCCATGCGAACCTCGGGCATAGCCCCGCCATTGCTCTAGGCGTGTCGAGCTTACCTCGGCCCTATCAAGCCACACCTTATATCAGATAGGCGCATAGGACCTCGAGCCAGACTCAATCTTCCTTGAAAACGTGCTCGGGACCCAGACCTACATGGTCAGTCCGCCCTGTGCAGATCTCGAGCACAACCCTGCCATTGCTCTAGGCACCTTGAGTGTGCCTCGGCCCTATCGAGCCACGCCTTGTTTCAGACAAGCATACAGGACCTTGAACCAAACTCATTCCTCCTTTAAGTCGTGCTCGGGACCTAGACAGACATGGTTAGTTCACCCCGCGTGGACCTCGGGCACAGCCCCACCATTGCTCTAAGCATCTTGAGCCTACCTTGGCCCTATTGAGCCATGCCTTGTATCAGATAAGCGCACATGACTTTGAGTTAGACTCGGTCCTCCTTTAAAACGTGCTCGAGACCCAGATCGACATGGTCAATTCGCCCCGTGCGGACCTTGGGCATAGCCCCGCCATTGCTCTAGGTGCCTCGAGCCTACCTAAGCCCTATCGAGCCATGCCTTGTATCAAAATGGCGCACAAGAGAGTCCTCCTTTAAGTAATGCTTGGGACTAAGACTGACAATGTCATTCAGCCCCACGCGGACCTCAGGCACAACCTTGCCATTGCTCTAGGCGCCTTGAGCCTGCCTCAACCCTATTGAGCCACGCCTTATATCAGACAGGCACATAGAACCTCAAGGTAGACTTTGTCCTCCTTTAAGCTGTGCTCGGGACCTAGATCGACACGGTCAGTCCGCCCCACGTGAACCTCGGGCATAGCCCCGTCATTGCTCTTGGCGCCTCGAGCTTGCCTCGGCCTTATCAAGCCATGCCTTGTATCAGACAGGCACACATGACCTCGAACCAAACTCAGTCCTCCTTTAAAACATGCTCGAGACCTAGAATGACATGGTCAATCTGACCTGCGTAGACCTCGAGCACAGCCCTACCATTGCTCTAGGCCCCTCAAGCGTGCCTCGGCCCTATCGAGTCATGCCTTATTTCAGACAGGAACACAGGACCTTGAGCCAGACTAGGTCCTTCTTTAAGTCGTGCTTGGGACCTAGACAGACATGGTCAATCCGCCCCACGCGGACCTCAAGCACAGCCCCGCCATTGCTCTAGGCGCCTCGAGCCTACCTCGGCCCTATCGAGCCATGCCTTATATCAGACAAGTGCATAGGACCTCGAGCCAGACTCGGTCCTCCTTTAAGTTATGCTCGGGACTCAGAACGATAAGGTCATTCTATCCCATGTGGACCTTAGGCATAGCCCCACCATTGCTCTAGGCGCCTCTAGCTTGCCTCGGCCTTATCAAGTCATGCCTTGTATTAGACAGGTTCACAGGACCTCGAGCCAGACTCGGTTCTCCTTTAAAATGTGCTCGGGACCCAAACCGACACGGTCAGTCCGCCCTACACAGACCTTAAGCACGGCCCTGCCATTACTCTAAGCGCCTCGAGCTTGCCTTGGCCCTATCGAGCCACGCCTTGTATCAGATAGGCGCATAGAACCTTGAGCCAAACTCGGTCCTCCTTTAAGCTGTCCTCAGGACCCAGACTGACATGGTCAGTCCACCCCGCGCGGACCTTGGGCACAACCCCGCCATTGCTCTAGGCGACTCGAGCCTACCTCGGCCCTATCGAGCCACGCCTTGTATCAGATAGGCGCACAAGACCTCGAGCTAGCCTGAAGCTGTGCCTTGTAGCAAATAGGCACGCTAGACCTCGAGCATGTCTCTGTCCAATCCCAAAAACAGACGATTCCAAAGAGTGTTGCTTAGCTATCACCAAAAAGAGCATGCTAGACACAAATAGAAAACAAGGTACCTAGAAGACACCTACATTTCATTACAAAATTTACATTTGGTTACAAGCTTCATATCTATAGTAATTTTATGTCACACTCGCCTATCACGTTACAACCGCTACACTGCACAAATGCCTAAAAACACAACCAAAGTAAAGCAAGGCCAAGCAGCAGTCGCTGCAGGACGCGTTCCTCCTATAATCATCAGTAACCGCTTTCCCCACGAGCCACTTAGGAAAGGCTTAAACTCTTTTGTACCGCGTAGCATCTTGTCCCCAAAGGAGCTAGATTCCGCCAGTGCGGCAACTACTCCTGAAGAAAATCTAAGACGACTTAGCGCCTAGGTGATGTCGAGATTTCCCACTTTCAACCTTGGAGCTATCAAATGACTCCCCACCTCCAACCTAATGATGTCGACATCAAAGATCCAAGCATTTGGACGCTAGAGCACGGTGCTTCTGCTGGAGGAGAACTCCATGAAAGCCACATCACCCATTCTAGACACGATATGTCTCACTCATCCTAGTATTAGTCTCGTCCAAACTCGCTGAACCTTAGACCTTTCGGCCCTTGCTATGCCATCCGTGAAGTCACTAGTAGAAACACCCCCCTAGATAAAAAAAAATCCCTACTGCAAGCCATTGACCCCGTTTCCCTAGTCTCCCAGAACCAGAACGCAAACGAACATAGAGAGCATGGGTAGAAACCAAGGGCTTTCCCCCCCCCCCCTTTTATAAACGCAATCACCTGACGGTCAACAAATCCTCACCGTCTCCAAAAAATTAAATACAGTCAGTTTCTGAAAATGTTGTGCCATTAATACAGTCAAATTGCCACCTCAAAAATTGAAGGGTCACTCCCATCATGACCAATCAACTCCTTCCATGTGTTGATTGAATGCCCAGATAGCGAAATGTTTTACACAGGTTCCATGCTTAACGCCGCCAAATCGTTGCCTCCTTTATAAGCTCAAATCTCATGCTACGCGCACAATTCCCCCAAACCTCTACAAAACTCCAGAGTTTGCACTCCAAAACATTTTTCCCCAAAACCTAAGATTAAGCACCAGCCATAGCACTTAACTTAGGAACCACTGCGTTAGCATTCAAGGGCCCCGGCTCGGCTAGGAGAAAGCGTGACACATTAGAAAGAACACAAAGGAGACGTCTTATGAAAAAGAAAAGCAACTGGACATTTCATTACAAGTAGCAGATCAAAAGATGACAAAAATAGCAGGCCGCAATAAACACTAGCCCTGACAAAATCGGGCTACCAAGGAAATGCTAAGAAACCTATGCTACTACAAAAGAAGAAAGCAATAAATTAGCCCAACTTGGCCGGAGGCTCGGCGTCGTCGGCAACACCTTCCTTAACTCAGTCCACCTCAGCTCCAGGAATTCCTTTTGAAGTCCTAGTGCGTGTTTCTTCGGTTGAATCAACAAGTCGGCCGCCTTTGATCCTCGTGAAGGGCTTGCAAGGCTGCAAGTCTAGGCCTGGGAACAACGTTCGAACGTGAAGTAGCACTTTCTCATAGCCCTTCACATGATTGTTCGCGGCTTCCAACATCTAAGCTCTACTGCCATCTACTTTCGACTAGGAGACCTAAAGCATCTTTTTCAGATAGGCAATCTCCGTCCTTAAATCATGAAGCTCCCCCCTAGTGTCCTAGCATTGGCGGCCGAGTCGACTTATGATCTCATGAAAATGAATCAACGATACCTCCGCCTCATCCAGCCCTCAAGCTGCCCATCACCCTGGCCACCTTAGTCCCCACCTTGCTTTTCCCCGTCTCCTGGACACGCCTTATCTCCTCTCGATGCAACCACTTGAGAGTAGCCATCTCTGTTCGGAACCCGAACTCTAGTGCACGACATTCCGATAAAACCTCCAAAACCCGATCCTCTACCCGACGGTACGCCGCCCATCGATCCCCTATAGCAAAAGGACCAGACATGCCCATAGAAAGCACGCCAGCAGATGACTCGACCCCTCTGGCATCCCTTGGGCATTTCCCAATCGACGACAGCCCCTCATCAGTAATAAGTCCTTAGGAAGGCAGTTAGAAGAACCAAAGCAATGATAGAAGATATAAGATCAGCCACTGGAGGAGCGACATCTCCCTCAATGGCACCGTTAGAAATCTCTCTTCTTCCCTCAAAGATGGCCTTTAGCATTTCCTTGTTAAAACGAGGAGCCATTTCGCACTAAGAAACAATTGAAGGGGAAGACTTAGAAAAAATAGCTCACCTTTGACACAAGAAATAAGAATAAATAATGATGGAAAACACAAAAGGAATGGGACCCACCCTTTATACTGTGCCCATACGTCTCTTCCGGAAGAAAGAAAAATGCCATCAGACACTTAGCAAGCCCCAGGGGGGTACCACGTGTTACACATTCAAAACTTTGAGGGAAATCATGAGCCATCACTCATACCTATGTTAATGAGTCTCCCTAGTAGGATGCTTCATACCTCGAAGTTCCACGCTTCATATACCAGAACATCGAGGAACTTTCCCCGCTGCCGAATTAAATCCCTATCTGGCAAGGATTAAGAGGACAGCCATAACTAAAGTGCCACCCCCCATAAGTATACTCAAAACCTCAACAAGGGTAGCGCGATCTCTTCCTCTTCCTTTTGAGTTTAGATAGCAAAAACCAAATGAGAGCTCGACAATATCCTAAACACGTCCCAACAATAGCATAAGACTTTATCGATGCACATTCAAGATAGCCAGCCGGCCACCACACCCAGACATTACCTTGGCCCCCCAGGCACAACGCCTCGAATCCCAAAACCACGCATGTTATGGGGTCAACACATAAGGAAAACTACTTTACCTTGGAGGTCAAGCTGACTTCAGATAACTCTAGAGCCAAAATTTATTCGAACAAAACCAAAGTCAACTCGGTCGTCTACCTTGGTCAAATTGTAATGACAATCCAACTCTCCAAAACTAGCATATGCAGCAAAATTACCCTAGCCTCCCTTCTCTAGCTCGAATGCTCATTTCTTGAGCATTCGACCTGGGGGGCTCTGAACCGTCTAAGCCCAATCTCGGCCTATCCCTTAGCCCATCTCTTAGTCCTTTCTCTTGGCCCAATCCCGGCCCATCTCTTGGCCCAATCTCGGCCCATCTCTTGGTCCCGCACTAGCCTGCCGCAACATCATTGCAACCCCCACTGGGTATCGGCATGGTCGTCTTAGATCCCATCCTCATTAATGACAGATCTTATCCACATTAATGAAGGCCCTGTCACCACCATGCTGCTACCTAGGAACCTCCACCAGCGCCGAATACGTAGTCCCATCACCTGCAGATGCATGACGGTTGCATGCAGGAGGACATCTCCTCCTCCTATATCAGCCAGCTCTCTTCAGAGCCAATGTATATTCTACCCTCTGACCTACTGATGCACTACTATTTCCTTACTCTCTTACTCACTCTAGTATCAGAGTGCATGCAAGTGCCAACCGCCACTTGGACGGACCCGTCATTAGAGCCCGCACCGTTCCGTTGTGATCCCACCTCCAGTTGCTCTCTTTGGTCAGGAAGGAACACTTCCTAAGTGTTGCATATGTTTAGGTTAAATGCATTCGAGTAATAGATTTCTAAGGTTTCTATTTTTCAAGAATTATTCAATGTATGCATTAGTAGCATTTGTGGCTGAGGGCTTATAGAATAAGAAATCATGTATGCTTTGTTAAGTGTATATGTGTTCTTGTGAATGATTGAAAAATCATGATGCTAGAGCTAGAGCATCTTAATGTTGTCTATTGTGTTTTGACCAATGTGTGCTCTTGTTTGATAAATATGAATGAGTCATCAAAATTCTTAAGCTAGAGCATCTTTGTGATATATATTATGCTTTGTAGTTGAGTATGATATTTTGTGCGCAACATATTCATTTTTATGTTAGTCAAGTAATAGTAAGATGCTTGACTTATGAATGTTTTATGTGAATAGGAAAAATGGTGGATATTAAATTATTTGAGGAGAATAATTATATTTTCCCTAAGTTGTGAATTAATGTGGTAATGCCACTTGGAGAGATGAGATTAAACTTGGAAGCCAAGGTTAGTGTCTTGTTGTGACACTTGGTATTTTGTGGTTCAAGTATAATTGGGTGAATTAATTAAATGCAAAAGAAATATTAATTGGTCTTTCAAGCATTTAATGAGAGGCATAATTATATGGATTAAAGTAAATCAAAAAGAAAATGGTAAATGGTCACCATTAATGCCTTGGAAAATATGAGAGTTAAATAAATCTAAAGGAAAATGAGAAAATGGTCTCCCATTAATGCTTTGAAAAATTGTGGGATTTATTTAAATGAAAAAGAAAGTATTATGTCTTTCAAAGTGGTCTCTCATGTGATGGTGGAAATTAGTCTCATTTAATTAAATGGAAAATAAATAAGAAATTCAAGAGATCTAATGGATGAGATGTATTCTTGAAATAGAGAATAAATCCAATTGTGGGGATTTAAAGAGAAGAAATGGCATGGATTGCCATCCTATTAAAAGTGTGCTTTCTTTTAATGGTGGAGATGAAGTCTTGTAAAGGCAAAGGTAATCCAATGGGTGAGATTTAAAGGAAGGAAATGGCATGGATTGTGTTTCTTCCAAGAGAGATGTATTTAATCCAAGGAGATGGATGGTTGGGATTTTTTCTCAAAAAGCAATTGGAAATAAAAGGCTAAGATGAAGTCTTGAAATGGAGATTTCAAGACAAGAGTAGTATTTAAAGGGAAAGTAAGCCCTTGTCTCAAGTTTTGCCATTTCAAAGAGAGAAAGGAAATGAGAGGAAGGAAAGAGTTGTCTTCCAAGAAAAGAGAAGAAAAGAGAGAAGAAGATGAAGGAAACAAGTAAGTTTATTTCTTCCTTCTCTTTACTTTAATATGTTAGTATGCAAAAAAAAGTAAGTGGCTTGTTGAAATGCCATTTTAGGTGGGAGAAAATGATGTTGGAAGCTCTCTTGAAGTGAAGATTTAATTATTCAATAAGAGGTAAGGGATGACCCTATGTGGAGGTGGCCTTGCATTGCATTGTAAGTAGGTTGCATAAACCTTTATGTATCTCTTTGCATGCTTTATTTGTTCATGAGACCTATGGCCATGGGAGTGGGAAAGAAATGGTAGGTTAATGCCTCAAACCATGTTGGGTTGTGAGGATGGAATGACCTAACCATGCATGCATGCATTTGCATTACATAGACTTGTTATGCTTGTATTTACTTTGCATATGCACCCTTATTGAGCTTAATAGCTCATGAGGTTTTTACCCTCACATGTAGGTTGTGAAAGCATGGTAAAGTAAAAGAAATGGTGGAATGGCATGTGGAAGCTTGGAAAGAAGATTCAAGCGTAGGTTATGGCTTATGGAAGCCTATGTTATTGTGTTTGAGTCATGAGATGTAAATTAACTTGATTATTAATGGTTTGTTAAAGCTTAAGATCATGTGTGTATTTCATAACTTGAGAGTATTTGATTTTATATTAAGATGAGATGTTGGCTTATGGCATTTGAAGCCTAAGTTGTGATGTAAGTCTCATTGTTAAGGTATGTTGTAATAAATAAAGATTAAGAAGGGTTTTGTTTGAGAAATAAGGCCTTGCAATGAGAAAAGTGGAGGATTTGATGTATTTAGAGGTGTGTGAAATTTCTGGAAAATTGGGAGTTGGGAAGCTCAAAAAAAAAAAAAAAAAAAATTGGAAGCAGGCAGCAGCCTGCGCGTAGGCGGGGCCGCATGGGCGGCTACGCGCGCAGGAGGGCGCTCGTGGCATGCGCGGCCAGCGCCCAGTGGGGCCCCGCGTAGGCCAGCAGGCCCCGCCGGCCAATTTTTTTAAAAAAAAATTGGATTTTTGGGGATTTTGGGCCATTTCTAAATTGAATTTGGGCCCCGGAGGAGTTTTCAAAAATAAAGGGGTTTTCGAGCATTTTTGAAGAAAATGCCGAAATTTTTGGAAAATTAAAAAATGAAGTTTTTCCTCCAAAAGTGGTAATCAATCAATGGATTGGTTTTAAATGGTGATTTATGGAGCCCGGTAAATTCTTGGATGGGAAAAGAATTAAATATAAATAAGAAACAGCGGTTGGGCATTTTCATGAGTTTTCTTTTTAGCCAATGCGGTGTGGTTAAAGCCCACTTTCGCTGGTGAATCCTGGGAATGAGGGAAGGGAAGGACAAGCCTAGTTCCCACCTAGGGCGTTTCATCTTGAAACATAGTTCACCCTTCACCTAAGGCCGGGCAGGTGGACAATTTGGGTAATTGTTCACGAGTAACACCCGTAAGTGGGAGCGGGGCATTATAACTAGTCATTGCACATGCTTTTAAGGCTTAGATTGGACCGTTTAGGCTCCAAAAAGACTCTAAATATTCCATAAATAATTGGGAATGATATTTAAATATTCTAATAATTATTTTATGGAAAAAGTAAGTTGTCTTTGCATATTTCCATCCTTTAAACAACAACTATAAAAGGATATGAAGATGAAAAAGAAGGTTGTTGTTCTGGAATACTTCTTATTGATTTAAGCTAAAGAAATTCGTCAAGGTTTCATCCTCAAAAAGAAAAAGAGAGAATGAGGGCTTACATTTTGTTTATTCTTTCTATCTTTCTTTTCATTATGAGAAGCCATTCTTATCATTTGTGCTCTATCTTTGTAAGAGGTTCTCAAGTGCTACATATTGTAAACTTCTTATATCTTGTTGTGGTTATGTTTGATCCCTAAAAGGCAAGAGATTGTGCCTGATCCTTTGAAAAGGCAAGAGGTTATGCCCGATCTTGTGAAAATGTAATGGTTTCAGTTGAGTCTTGAAAAACTGTTGTATTGGTTACTGCTGAGCTAATTAAAAGTGTAGGTTACAATTGCATCTATGAAAGCCAAGGTTATAGCTGAGCCTGCAAAAGCTAATATCCTTAGTGGATTGCTAAAGTCCTTAGTGAAGAGTTAAGGGAGTGGATTAAGTTGGTTGGTCAAACTACTATAAAAATCCTTGTGTGCAACGTTCTTATTTCTTTCTTTGTTTCAGCATTGTCATTTTCTTTTTAGCAAAATATATCTTTTAGGAAACTTTAAGATCAATTTCATTTATGATTCTTAAAGCATTAAGTTTTATTACATTGTCCTTATTTTTCACTTATCTCACATATTTTTCAAAAGGATATATTCAAAGCTTTAGTTTGAAAAATCTAAACTATTTTCTTAAAGTCTTTTCAAGTCAAGAAAAATTCGTTAAAATCCAATTCACCCTCTTCTTAGATGTTTATCAGTTATCTCAATACATATATTTAGTTGAACCAATGACTTTTATATTTAGTCGATTTTCAAAAATATTTTCTTATAAGTTTTATATCATGCTCTATCAATATAAAATCATATTTGGATATTTTGAAATATATATATATATGAACATGAAGTTCTCCAATTTAAAATATTTATAAAAATATTTTGAAAATCATCAATAAACTAAATTTATTGAAAATATATTTTTAAAAAATATTTTTTCAATAAATTAAAATATAAATTTCTCAACACCATAAAAACTTCATTTGGAAATTTTAAACATATACCAACTATTTCAATTTCAAATTCTAAAATCATCAAGTTTTTCATCATCAAAATTACTTTAGAAACATAGCAATACTGAAAAACTTGGATTAATCAAATTTCGTATCAGGATCACAATTAAGAGAAGGTCAATAAATGCAAAGGGCTTATGGATTAGAGGTAGGATCATGATCTGTCAATTTATCAATATTTGAGGGTAAGCTAGATTTGGATTAGGTTCTTAGTATAACTTGCAAATCTTTGGTGGAGACGGTGACCCCATCGAGTTGGAGGAGTTCTTAGAAAAATACCAAATACATTTCGAAGTTATTAGAGCTAACCAGTAAGGGACGATGGAACTAGTAACCTAGAGATTACGAAAATCAACTCGCAAGTAGTATATAGACATAAGAGCTACAAGACCCATTAAAGCTCTCTATCTCAAGTGGGATGAGTTCAAGTTTTCGATGTTGAAAGGCTTATTCTTGAAAGTGTTATGGAGGTAAAGGCTATTGAGTTTGAGAGGCTATGACAAACTCCTAACATGAGAAGAGTAAGAGATTCTTAGCCTTAGCACAATATGCTTCAGATTTGATGGCTATAGAAAAGGACAAGCGATGAAAAGAGAATAGAGAATCACTAAAAGAATAAGCAACCTTATTCTATAGCCACTTCTTTTCTAGCAGTTTTATTATAGAGTTGTGTTATACTGGATGCATTGTCTGGTGTGACACACAAATGAGAGGGAAAATAGTATTTTTGAAATAAGATTAAAAAATGTAATATTTTGAGATTAAATTTTCAAAAGAGTGATAGTCTCTATGTTGCACAGAAATAGAAAAGGAAAACAAACACTGTAATACCTGAAGTTTTTTTAGGCATTGTTGTTCAAGAAGTAAAGCGTTTCCTTGGAAGTCGAAGGATACGGTTGATATAAGTTCTTGGGTAATCGCTGAGGAACAAATGAAGGATTTTCTAAAAGATCATGGAGACTACCGCGAGGAGGCATCATCTTAAGGGATTTTGAAAGGTTTGAGGGGCTCAAGTGATATAAGTGCAAAGAAGTTTTAGGCTAAGGACTTATTTGTAAGAAGTTTAAAATATCTTGTAACTAAGTGGTTAAGAGAACTAAATGAGCTAACTTATGGTTGGAAATGTAATCATGAGCAATGATGGGGAATCTTAAAAATCAAATTAAGCATGTGGTGGCACACATCTCAAGGAACACTTGTCGCAAGAGTATGAAAAAACACAAATCTCTAGGGACACGTGACGCAATCCTACGGAAGCAATGATGACCTATTTATCCAAGCGACACATGGAACACCCGGATTGGCCGAGGATGCCTATAAATATTAAGCCTTTAGAAGGGACATTCTCACCATTAAACAAGAGGAAAAATGTGGTGAGTTTGAGAGGAGAAACTTTGCCAAAGAAGGAGGTGGAAAAATACTTCGCTGGAAAATTTGGACCGCTACCATAAAAGGAGTGAATCAGCATTGAAATAGAAAGGTAAGTTAAATTTCTTTCCGTAGTTCAGTAGAGAATTGAATAAGGGTCGAGTGGGTTCAAACGGGGGTCAAATCGAAGTCTGGACGAGGGAGAACGGGCCGAAAAACATCAAGAGGTCAAAATAGAGGGGTGGCGCATGCAGCTCACGCGCCACCTGCCTGCTGTGAGTGCAGCGTGTGGGGGTCCTTCCCCCAGTGCGTGTGGGTGCGTGTAGGGCCCTTCTGACCCAAAATTTTGCAGATTTGATCCTTAAATTTATTCCTAGAACTCTATGTAAAAATATTTTAGGTTTGAGATACAAAAGTATGTTATTTTTGCAAAAAAATATTCCTGAACCCTATGAACAATGCCTTAATGCTTCCAAACCAGCAAGGTGAATGCTTCTTGCATCCTTGTGCTACATACCGAACATTTTTTCTTCACATGGGTAGGGGTGATTACTTGCATAAGCATGACTTTCCTTTAAACCAAGCATTTTCTCTTTCTTTATCATGCATCACTTGGTGTGTGTGGTTAGTTGAAGTCAGAATCTCATGTTAGATTGGTGAAAGGTCAAGGAGATGTGAGAACATGATGGATCAGCGGGGGTGATTGCAACACCTCGGCGTCACTTCCACACAAGCGATTTCATGACATTTTGCATAACTCTTTTACACACATGCTTTCTCTTTTTTCTGCACTCACTTAGATATAACTGTCTAATTTGAGTGTCTCATACCCCTGGAACATTCAAGTTCCAAGTGGGTTAGTCGTAATAGGTGCCCCAGAGTCGAGCCAAAGGAAAAGAAATAAAGTGGTCATTTGATAGCTAGCTTCTTTACGTTTTAATTGTAAAAACGTTGTCATGTGACTTTAGTGTGAGTTTTAATTGTTGTAAAAAGATAGTCTAAATGATCCCTTGATCCCTATTTTGTTTAAGGGGTTGTCATGTTATTTTTACGTTAAAAGCATATAGTGGGAGACTTGATTGTCTAGCTTTTGGATTTTTAAAAATTTTCAAGTTCGATCCTTTACTTCTGTCAGTAAAGGCTTCCATAAATGCTTTTGATAATTTTATGGATGCTAACATCATCATGCATCTTTATATACATGTTTGGAGAAAAGAAAAGTGGGGCGTTACAAACACGATACCAAATAGAAATGAGAAACGACATTTTTCAAAAAAAATAGGAAATTAAAATGCCGAAAAAAATGTAAATAAAAAAATATAGGGGTCTTTTTGTAAATATAATTTTTAGTATAAAAAATTAAAAAAATAATCATTTAATAAAAAAATAAACATAAATTATATAATATATTCAAACAAACAAAAATATAAGTTTATCATTTATGAACCATGACTTATTAATTAAAAATAATAATAAATTTTAAAAAAAGAAAATAATCAAATATAATAAAAATAATAAATTTAAAAATTTACTTACTTTTAAGAACAAACAATAAATTTAAAAATTTTGAGTTAAAAATAAAAATTTTTCTGTCTCTAATTTCTTCGTGAAAGAAATAGGTTTTTAAATTAGAAATGCATTTATGATATTTTTTAATATTATGAAATGATCCCAAAAGGTTTTTAAAATGATAGAAATGGCTCGAAAATGTTTTTTAAACCTTTTTTTGGGTTTTTTTGACATTTTAGAAACATAAACGTTTTAAAAAAGTGTGGAAATCAGTTTTTAAATCAGGAATGCATTTTTAATATTTTTTTAATATTATGAAACAGTTTTAAAATATTTTTAAAATTATAAAAAATATATTTTAGTTTTTTTTGACATTTTTAAAAATAAAAATATTTAAAAAACGTGCATCATAGATATGTTACACAAATAGGATTTCCAATTGTGAATAGTAAAAAAGGTACGATTGGTTGAGTGAGTGACTGAGTGAGGGAGGGAGGGTCGGAAAGGGGGCGTGACCGCGGCGGGGGGAAGACGCGTCGTACATATATATACATAGATATAATAGATGGGATGGGAGAGCAATGAAGAGGTCTTGTTGATTTCCCGCCAAAACAACAAGGATCAGCCCATCCCTCTTCTCTCTCTCTTCTCTAGCTCACCTCCCCCTTTTCTCTTCTTCTCAAATCCCTAAAACTGTTACAGAGCCTTCGGCAATGCGCGGTGGCACTGTTCAGATCAATTGGCACGACACTAAGCCCGTCCTAACCCTTGATTTTCATCCTACCTCCGGGATTCTCGCTACTGGCGGCGCCGATTTCGACGTCAAGGTTTTACGCCTCTCCCCTCTTTCCTCTGCTCAACATTTGTCCGTTTATTTGTTAAGTTCAGGGCCCATCAATTTCTATTGTAATTCCCTTTTCTTGTGTCAACGCTCTATTTGGCCTTTTAATTTGACCTGTGTTATGGGCTCTTTGTTTTGCGCTAATGAACGCTTCTTCTAGTTCGTCTTTGTCGAAATAAAAATGGTAGATTTTTTCTAATTCGTCCGTGAGACTATATTTTCTGTTGATTGGTTATGTTTGTTTTATGATTTTGATATTATGGGTTGGTTTCTTTGTCATTTTTGAGTATTTATTAGAGGACTGATGAGTTCGAATGCATGTAGCCCTACCCACCTGGTGGAATTTTGAGGCTCTGTTTGTTGTTTGTTGTTGTTGTTGTTGTTATTAGTTTATAATTAAGGCTTCCCAAACTCAAGTATATCCTGTCTTGTGTTCAGGTATGAGTTGTTGGGATCTATGTCTCTTGAATCTGCTTCTCACTGAAATTGTTACTGTTCTCTTGCTCAAATGGAATGTTCTTTTGATATTGCTGCATTTTCTGAAATGGTATTGCACTTATTTTTATTGTGTTAAACTGCAAATTCAGCTATGGATTATTAATTCAAGTGAAGTGGGAAAGAAAATCCCCACTGCTTCTTATGAGAGTAGCCTTGCTTACCATGGTTCTGCTGTGAACGCTCTTCGCTTCTCACCTTCAGGTAAGGAACACCTTTATTCAGCTATGGATTATTATTTTACTTTGTTATGTTGAGGACAACGGTAGTTCCATAGAAGCTAACTTGGATAACTAATGGAACACACCAGAATTAGAAATTCAAATTATTCTTGTCTTGGTAACTATGTTTTATGCACGTATACTCTTATTACAACTACTCAAGATTCAACTTTTGTGTTTCTGTTTTTTTTTTTCGCTAAGTAAACATTAAAGACGTTGACAACCTATACAAAGGCATTACAGAATCCAGATCCTAAGGAGCTGCTCCCAAAGGATTGTACAAAGAGAGAAAAGGAAATAACATAGATCATAACAATCCACAAATGCAACACCCAACAAACAAAAGAGGAGGGTTCAAACATCACAAGCAACCTAGGATCTGACAGGGTAATAAATTTGTAATTCAGCTCGTTATTAACCCAATCACCAGCTCTGCACTCTGCATTCAAAGAGTAAACAGTGGGCAAAATCTGACCACCCTGATTACCAATTCCATTAACAGGCCAAGGAACCTGGACAAAGGCCCATGAGGGGGAGCTACCAAGACCTCTACTGTCCTAAAAAGGGATGATAATGACATAAACAAGTTAATACACTCTCCATGAGAGACCATTGCTAAAACCAATATTGCTAGGTGTGTGCAAGTGTTTTTTTTTTTTTTTTTGGGGGGGGTGGGGGGGGGGGGGGCGAGGGGAGGGGAGGGGGAGTGTTTATGACCATGATATTGGAAAATGGATCGAAGAGGCAGATTGTACCTGCTGACTCAAAGAACCTGTTCATGGCTGATTCGTCTTTTGTTTTCACACTGAATATTCAGAATCCAATGAAAGTTGATGGTATTCAATATTGTGAAGTCAGAGTGTGTTCACCTTTTTCCCCTGTGGATATATAGAGGGAATATATAGTAGTCAACATCTGTATTTTAATATGTTGTGAGCACATACCTGGTTTTTCTGCACGAGTCATTCTTTTCATGAAATATATAGATTTCTTTAAGATTTACCAGTGACTTGAGTAGTAGCTAATAAACTCATGGACTCTGGCATTGAGTATACTGAAGGATTTAATGCAAGCATAATGTCAAGAAGGGTAAAGCATAGATTTCTTTTGCTACACGAGCTGAAGAAGATGGACTTCATTTTGGTTTTCTTGTTACATAAGGAAGTTTTGATTCGTATATATATTTTTCTGTTAGAATTTCCCTTTAACTTGTATTTAAGGAGAAAAGTAAAAAAAAGAAAAGAAAAAAGGATTCAGCATGGTGATCCTTTGTGCATTTCTTCTTCATTTTGGCAACAGATAGTCTTGTGTTGTAAAAACTGGTGGGAGCATTGGTTTTAGGGTCTCAATGGATTGTAGGGAGGGTTTAGAGGTCTCAATCTGGCATCTTCTATTTGTTCATGATAACCTTCCACTTTTTGTGCCTTATAGTGTGAGCTAAAGCATATTAAACGCATTCATAAGAGAGGTATGGAAACTCTTCCACATCTTTAGTTGCTACATTGTCCATTATTCCTATCCATTGCTATATGTAGGTTGTGAGGCATGAGTGTTGGCAAAAAGTAATGCAATTGGAACACAATGCTTTAATAATGATACACGGGAGATAGTTTCATGCCTGTCTTCTATAATGTCCAAAGGCTGTTTTTGCTGACGATTTCATGGATCAATGGATAGATATAAGGCAAAAGTTTGTGGCCCTTGGCAACATAATATGATCTGTACTATAACAACATATCCAGCCTTTATCCCACTATGTGGGGTCGACTACACGAATTCTAGATTTCCATGACTACAATATATTGCTATAGGGTATAGCTGCCTCACAAGTTCATCAAATGGATGTGAAAAATGCATTTCTTATCGGGGACCTCAAGGAAGAAATTTTTATGCATCTTCATCCTGGTGTTAGAATTACTTCCCAAACTAACAACTTGTGCTTGAGAAAGTCTCTTTGTGTGACACCCGTAACTTAAAATCATGCTTAATAGTAATAATATTCATATGAACTTCAAGGTTTAGCGCAAAAAAACTTAAGAAGTAAGACTTTTATAAACTTAAGTAAGGTTTCAGACATAATAAAATTCAAAGCATGTTTCGGGTAAATATAAAGTTTGATACTGAAAACATGGCTTCAATAGAAGAAAGAAAAACTTGGCAAATATGCCCTGTAACAATAGCATCCATACCAAGAAATTCGGACTTAAAATAAGACTCGGCCTTTTCATAAACTTATATAAGCTTTAAGGACACACGATGTAGCAATAGTGTACATATATCATAAGAGTTTTAATACTAAAAATCTTTCTAAAACAAAAAGAGAGACAAGATTTCAATTATTGAAAATTCTTTTTAAAGAGCCACCACGCTCCACGTCCACGTCCCGATCTCTTCATTCATGATCACCTTGGGAGGGGGGGGGGGAACATAAGGGATGAGATTACGCAAATCTTAGTAAGTACAAGAGAACCATCAGGCATATTTAAATATGTCATGACATGAACTTGAAACATGAACGTATAATATAAGGGGACACGATAGGTTCTACCAACTTGCAGGGGTAAGAACCTCCGTGCGTAGTGCTACTAAACCCCAGTCCCGTAACTTGCTTAAGAACATGAAACTTGCTTGGAACATAACATGAGGGACCACATAAACATGATCCATGAGCGTGCTTAAACATCGTAGATAGTTCATAGTGTACTTGTGAGGCCCCGTTCCCACTTATGGGTGCCACTCGTGAACAATTACCTGAATTACTCACCTGCTCGACCATTTGTGAAAGGCGGACTATGTTTCAATACGAAACGCACTAGGTGGGAATTAGGCTTCGTCCTTCCCTTCCCTCAACTCCAAGATTTACTAGTAGAATTGGGCTTTAACCACACCGCACTTGGCAAAAAATCTCATTAAGATGCCCAATCGCCATTTTCTTATTTATTTTAATTTTTCTTCTTTCCAAGAATTCTACCAGGCTCCATAACAATCACCATTTCATCAACCCATTGATTTTTACACATTTTTGGAGGAAAAACTCAAAATTTCAATTTTTCATAAATTCGGAATTTATCTCAAAAACATGCCCGAAAAATCTCTTTATTTTGAAAATTCCTCCGCGGCCCAAAATCAATTAAGAAATGCCCCAAAAATTCCAAAAATTCCAATTTTTTTAAAAAAATTGGCCAGAGGGCCTGCTGGCACGCCTGGGGCCCCATGATGCGCTGGCTGCGAGCTGCGCATGCTTGCCGCGCGCCCCCGCTGCCTACTGTGGCCCCCTCCGGGCCTTGGCTGCTGCAGTTGCTGCCTTCTTCACATTTTTTTTTCTTGGCTTTTAAACCCCTATTTTCCAGAATATAAATACATTAAATACACATCACAATTATAGAAATTTGCCTCCATTTTTCCATAAATAAGGCTTACACAACCACCTTGATGATTACACAACATACATCAAAATAAGAATATATTAACGTTTTAGGCTTCAATCAAGCCAAAACTAACAAAATACATTTCTTGAAGTGCTCTCCATGCAACTTCCATGCTCTCCATCCAAAATCTTGCTTCCCCATTACTTGGCAACCTATATGTGAGGTAAAAACCTCATGAGCTCAAAGCTCAATAAGGGTGTAATGCAAAGTAAATATGAACATAACAAGATTATATGATGCCAAATGCATGCAAGTATGGTTAGGTCTCTTTGCCCTCATAACCCACCAAGGTTAGAGGCATCAACCCACTATTCCCACCATGTTCCCAAACTACCCTATGGCCATAGGTCTCATGTACACAATAGAACATGCAAAATGCAACATACACATTTATGAATCATACTTACAACACATTGCAAGGTCACCCTCTCATGGGGCCATCCCTTACCTCTTTCCATTCCTTGAAGCTTTTAACTCTTCCTAGCTTCCTTCCAACTCTTCTCCTTAAGAGATCCTTGATACAAATTTTAAAGAAACTAAGCCCCCCATCAAGAGAAATAAAAGAGTTAACACTGCCAAAGGGAATAATACTTACCTTCTTGTTATTCTTTTTTCCCTTTCCTTCTTTTCTTCTCTTTTCTTCTCCTTGGAAAGCTTCTTCCAATTTCTTCTTTCTTTCTTCAAATGGCCAAAGGAAGACAAGTCTTCCTTACTTGCCAATTTATACCCAATTTTTCCACTTCAAGAATAAATCCTAGCCATTGGATTTATTTGGTGAGAATAAATCCTCACCCTCCAAACTAACACAATCCATGGCATTTGGTCTTGCTTAATATCCACCATTGGATTTTAGTTCACTTTACAAGACAAGATCTTAGCCATCCAAAGGAAGCACAATCCATGTGCTTTGCTAGGTTTTATTCCTAGCCTTTGATTTATTTTGGAGATTAGATCTCCACCTTCCAATCATCTCTCTTTAAAATCTCTCCACCCATTTGGCAATCCATGCCAACTTCTAAGATTTAATGGTGGCCGTATATCACTTTCCAAATCCAAGAATTAATCTCATCCCTTGAATTTTCATTTTTTTCTCATTTAAATTAATAAGACTATTTTCCACCATTAATGCATGACTAATTTCATTTCTTTTTGGATTTCCCTTTAATCTAACACCATCATGCCTCTCATTAAATGCTTACAAGACCAATTATCATTTCTTTTGCATTTATTTAAATCTCCCATTAACTTGGACAAGAGCTTGCCAAGTGTCACCTTTAAACATTAAGCTTAGCTTCCATCTCCACCATCCATATGGCATCACCACATTTATTCACCAATATAGGGAAAATTTATTATTTTCTCAAATAATTGAATATTCTCCATTTTTCTTATTTTCCATAATTAAATTCCTTTATGGAATTTCACTCCAAATTACTAAAATGCCTTTTATGAATTATTAATCCCACTTATCTCCACATAAATACAAAAATAGGAAATTAATTCACTTCATGCTTAATTCCACCTAAGAATTATTTTTAATTTACCAAAATACCCTTTATTGGACTTCACTTATCCAAATTACCGAAATGCCCCTCTCATGGGGCACCCTCATTCTCAAGGATCCATCACCTTCTCAAGGGTATTTTTGGAAGTTTCTCATTTCCTTTCTTCTTCTCTTAACACCGGTAATATCGGGTGTTACAATACTTATCTCAACTTGGTTAGATGAGATCTGAATGTTCAAGGCTTCACACCTTACCGCGTTTGTTTTTCTGCAGAAAATACATATTTTCATGAACTAAACCTAAAATAATTTTACATAAGATTGTAGGGAATTAAATAAGGGGTTGATACTTGAAATTTCAGGGGAAAAGGGGATGTCACACGCCCTCACGCGCCGACAGAAGGTGGCTCACGCGTCTTCACACGTAGCCCCTCCCGGCTGAACGGCACGCGCCACCCTTAATTTTCGCAACAGCTTAGCACCCTTTTGGTTTTTCGGCCATATCTCCCTCATTTAACTCTGATTTGACTGTCGTTTTTTCCTACATACTCCTCTTTCGTCCCTCTACAAGAATATAAACTGGACTTACCTCACTGTTTTCCAGTAATTCAGGCCTAGATTCTAGCGACACTCTGTTTCTCTGGCGAGGCTCGTATCTCCTTTGTTCCTTCACCGATTTCCCTCGTTTTTCTTGCAGAATCTCTCTCTCTCTCTCTCAAGAACACACTCTTCACCTTCCTCCTCTCAATATGGCATAAAGTTGGCTTCGAATGATTTGGAATGCCCAAAACTCAACCCAAAGGTCCTATTTATAGAATTTCCCGACAAATCATTACCTGCCATGTGTTACAATAATTATTTGGGACTCATCATGACTTCCATGTATTTCCATTCAAATGGTGTCATGTGTCCCATATAATCATTTCTATCCATGTGTTCTTATCAAATGGTGCCATGTGTCCCATCATCATGAGGCCTCATTATTACCTTCCATGTGTGACCAATAGTTTGAGGCCAAGTGTCCCAAACTTGGAGGTTAAGAAATCTTGGTGGCTACGCAAAAGACTTGGACTTGGACTTCAAAATGATCCAAAGTTAGATTTGAAATCCATTTTAAATCCAAAGCTATATTTAATAATATTTGAAATCCAAATCTAGATTTAAAATCCATTTAAAATCCAAAGTTGAAATGGATTATTATTTGAGATCCGCAATCATGACTCTCAAATGGTTTAGTTGGCCCGGTTCATTACCCCAATGGTTTGGTTACAAGATTTCAAGAATACCACCTTGGCCAACTTTAATATTTACAATTTTGCCCCTGTTTCAAAACTGAGATTTTATCACCAGACTTTCATAATCCTTTGAAATATCTATTTCCTCAATTATCTAAATCTAAAAATCTTGAGTATTACATCACATTTGAGTCTAAAAATCTCGGATGTTACACTTTGTGGATCAAAGCAAACACCTAGAGTTTAAAAAGTTTAGATATAAACTTCTAGCACTTTTTTTGTGCAAAACTGCAAAGCCATCATTTGTGTCTATACATGATGTCTATGGATGTTGTTGTCCTCCTTCCCGTGCAGATGACATCATGATGCAATCACTCATTCATCTTTAGTTGATCAACTTTAGGGTCCATTTTACTGTCATATGAAAAAGATCTTGGGTCCCTAAATTATTTATAGGCTTAGAGGTGCATATTTCTACTTAAGGTCTTTTTCTAAACCAAAGTGTAATCCTCTTCCTAGCCCCGCACTGTATTGCAAAATTTTTGGTAGCCTTTTCTATTTACTTGTAACTTGGCTAGAGATTTCTTACACAATTTATCAAGTCAGTCAATTGATGTCTTTCCTCAAGATCTTCACATGGCCTTTTTCTACTGAATTTTGGGATATCTTCTAGGGTCTACACATTGCTTATGTTTTCCCTATTGACTTCCCTCTTGTACTTGCTACCTATAGTGACGTGGATGGGCTAGGTGCCCTGATACACATCGTTCTAAAATAGGTTGGTGCATGTATCTCGGCAATGTTTTGATTTCATGGAAGTGCAAGAAACATAATTGGAGTTTTCAATCATCTACTAAAGTTGAATACTGTGTCATACTCTGCTTGCTTGGAAATTATTTGGTTGCATTTTGCTGCAATCTGAACTTGCATATGCTCAATCTGTTCCTTCTCCTGTGCATTCAGAGAATACAATTGTCGTTCAAAACAGCAACTCCAGTTTATCATGAAATCATCAAACATATCTACTGCCACTTGATTCGTGGAACCTTTGTCTATACAAAGCTTTGCTGAAGGCAATATGAATTTTTCATGAACAAATTGCTGCTGGCTTTTGGCATCAGTTTGTGTGTGTGTGTGGTGTGGTTGGAAGGGGGGGATTCAAAGCTAGCAACCAAAAGGAGATGCATAAAAATGAGAAAGGACTCAAAAGGAGATCCAGTTTTTCCAGAAAACTCTTAGTTTTTACATAGTTTTAACTGAGGAGCAAATTCTTTTTGATACAGTTTTTGGCTCAGGATCTAACAAGCTTCACATTTTGTTTGCTAACTCATTTCTTCATAAAATGTTATTGACCAAACTGTCCCCAGACTGCAAGAAATATGTAGACAAGAAGGTGGAAAAAGGCTAGTCATTGCAATTACATGAATTATGCAATGCAGGCAGGAGCCTCATGCACCGGGTTCACCCTTTTTTTTTAATTAGCTTTTTACAGTTGCCACCGAGTGGGATAAAGGCTTGTGATTCTTGTTGTTGTATTAGCTTTGAATAATCTGCCGTGGTGGTGGTTACATATTTGTAGCGGGGAAAGTATTGATCTATTTCACAGGTCTAGGATCTCAAGCATATGGCTTGATATTTTTGTCTCCTAATGTGAGATGAAGGCTTTATGTTCTTCCTTTTTGTGTCTCCTAGTATTTTCTTTTCGTGTTCTTGAGGTAAACCAGTGTTTTAAGATATATATAGAATGAAGTGTCATCACCTAAGCTACCATGTTTTTAGAGTAACATAGTTTAGAGAGTTCAATCTAATATTATGGACTAAACTTTAACGTGTATCAAAGATTAGCAAACATTTCCCATGCAATGAGATGTATCAACAAAAGAATCAATTCATGTAACTTCTTCACACGGTTTATCTATCAAATTTACACAGTATAAGTCATCATCTCCATAAATATTTCAATGGAAATATAGCCTAGATTCATCGATGCAAAGAGGGGAAAACTCTTTTTGGTTCTAGCCAATAACTAGCTGATATCCCTATCTTCTTGGAGTTCATCAATGTACAAAGTAATCCAATACTGTTCCTGAATCTAGCCAATACCCCTAGTTCCTAGATTCCCTAATACACAAGGTAATCTAGTACTCTTCTTGGATCTAGCTGGTAATCCTAGTTCTTGGAGCCTACCAATGCGCAAGTTCACAACATTGTATAACCACTCATAAAAATCTTTTCGTGTTTCTCAATACAATTTCTCCATTCCACATTCTCAATTTGTTTTGAAATCAACAATTCTTGTATGTATGTCAAGTAACAGGATTGAGAATTTATATCATGTCAAAATAATTTTTCAATCATGAATGTGAATAAATTTCAAAACATGTACCACAGCAGAAATAACGACCACTTCATCCCTTTGTAGAGAAAATCCACAAATATCGAGCAACTTTGCTTCTCACTGATTCTCATAGCTCAAAGTTTGATGATTTAGTCCTCCTCTAAGCTCATATTCTTAAGCTTCTTAGATTCATCCAATACCTCTTTGGTTTTGGATTCAATTTCCCCTTTTGTTTCTAATTCTCCAATTAATCATAATTCTTCACAAATCCTAATTAGATAATACATGTGTTTTTCTTCTAATTTATCCTTATCCTTATCAAATCCTCTTCAATCAATATCTGTATCTTTTTCTAATTCATCCCCAATTTTAAACCTTGAATCCTAATCCCTTCACAATTATGATAATCATCTCATTTCAATCTCCACTTAGCATCTGAACTCAATTCCCAATCTTTTCAAAATTTTGATTAAATTATACTAATCTATAATGGCTTCAGAAATCCTATTTCCTTTTGAAACTATATATATATATATATATATATAAATTCAGGTGTTACAATTTCTCCCCTCATTGAATCACGTTTCATCCTTGAAACATGCCTAAAAATTTACCTCAGACTCAATAGTTGTCTTGTTTTTCTACTCAATAAAATTCAGCTTACTTTTGTCACCAAATTAGACATCCTATAATAATTAGACGTAGAGAAACAAAAGTCTTCAAGTAATTTTTCAAAAAGTTCCAAAGAAAATTTGATTGGCAAAAAAAAAAAGTTCCAAATAAAATTTCAGCTTACCAGATTGTATGATTTCACAAGGTCTCCAAACAATTAGACATCCTAATTGTTTTTTATGCTAAGGTTCTAGTTCATTATCCATCATCAATTGGTAAATATAACCAACATGTAATCCATTAAAATTATCCAATAATGAATTTGTCATGTCCCAAGGGTAATTAGAAGGGCAATAATGTAATTAGTTATATTAGTTTGTTAGGAGATATTTGGGTGTTTGTTAGGAGCACATGGGTGCTGTTAGAAATTAGTTAAGGAGCTAGCTAAGGCCTATAAAAAGGCCCATTGTAAGAGGAGAGGGTATGCTGAAATTGATAATTGAAAACTCTCATTCTCTCTCTAAGAATTCTCTCAAATCTCCCTCTCATTTCTCTCTACTGCTCCCCCTCAATTCTCTCTAATTTCCCCCCATTTCTTCCTCCCAATATTCTGTTTTTCATTCTATTCCATCAGCTCCTCCGATTGTCATTCTATTCCTAGGCTAAATCCTAGGATCGTGACAGAATTCTATGATAGTCCCTTCTGAAAGCAGCTACGAGCATCCTAAACCATTCAATAAGAATCTCAACTAAATGCTCAGGTATATAGGTAACTCTATTTTGAGACCTCAAGTTTACTCAGTGGACTTAGGGGGACTTAGTTCTATCTATGCCTTCTCTAGCTCTATCCTCAGAATCTTGCTCTGGTACCATTAAGTGCCTCACAACTCGTAGAGGGGGATGTGACAAAGTACCAACTCTTCTTTCACCCTTATAATTGAGAAACTTAAGCTCCCTGGGGGATTGTAGTCTGGTTTACAGCTTCCACATGGAGTCCCCTCTTTGCTTGATTGTATGAGTTTTGTTCAGAGTTCATCTGCTCTTAGCTTTTCTTCATTACATGGCTCTAATAGTAATAATCTCAGAATTTACTTAGGTCAAATGAAATCTAAAAGCTTTTTGTCTTAACTTCTTGAGACTCCAGCCAATCTAGTATAAAATACTAATGTCGGACAAAATAACCACAAAACCCAGAAAAATAAATTCTGCAATGCCACACAGGATCAAAATCAAAGACATGCAGATTTAACATGGTCCAGCAATGTGCCTACATCCACGAGCAAAGGAGAAACAAAATTCACTATGTGAATATTGGGTTTACAGCAAGAGATAAATCTCTCACACTCAACCCCATAACCCTGTTACACCCAAACTCACCACTATCTAAGTAGCACCCTAATTGGTGTGCCTTGCTGCAATTTAATAATCAGATATGCAGCTCTATAGATAGACAGAATAAGATAGGTTTTAAATTCAAAACCGAGTTATGGATTTGGTACACAAATCCTATCTCTATCATAATTTGGGTTGGATTATCACAATTGGAAATTCAAGACAATCTTGACAATCTCCAGAATGGCTTGAATTCCCTAAGCATGGTGAAATAAACAAAAACTCAACCCTCTCCAATATGCCCTAAAATAGGTTCTGGACCAGTGAATCCAACAACCAAACTAGGTTGCATCAAACGAGCCCTTATTGAATCAAATCTCAATGGCTCAAACCAAAACTGGGTCAAATCTAAATTGGAACAACCCAAACTGAGTCGGCAAATCAAAACCGATTAGATAGCTAATAGATCAACCCAGATCAAAACATCACCCAAATCAAATCTAGCCATCACCACAACTCATCTTGGTCGTGTTTGTGTATCAAAAGACCAAAGTTCCGACACAGTTGAGCTAACCTGCTGCAATTGCGACTCAAAGTTCTTCATGCGGGTGCCCTCCGCCATTTCACCAGCTGCAGACTCCGCCAAGAACCGATGGGCTCTGATACCAAGATTATCACGGCTTGGCCAGACAACACGCCTTATCCTAGTCTAATGCGAATTAGGATAGTTTAATGCTCGCACAAAAGCAGTATCCAGCGAGAAAAAGAGAAGAAGAGAGAGAAATCAGAAAAGAAAGAACAAAGAGGATAAGAATAGAGGGAATGAGAGAATTGGAGAAGGAAATAATAGAAATTCTGTTGTTCATTCATAATGTATCTCAATAAAGGGAAGCGGATATATGCTCACGCCTGGGGAAGATTCCCTACCAAGTGGGGTCTACTCCCATAATAAACTCGGGATTCCCTGCCTAGCTGTACCGAATCCTTCTAGAAAGCCTAACAGAAAAAACAGCTTCTCTAAGGAATAAAAACAACAGCAGCTAATAACTAACAGCAATTAAGCTAAGCAAAAAAATTAAGTTCAAGTCTCGGAAAGGGTCTCCTCATGACATTTCCCCCGCCTTAACAATTTTCTTGTCCTCAAGAATTGCTGAGGAGATTAACGGCTCTTGGAAATTGCTTGAGGAGATCGGTAGATACTCCCAGGTGCTATCTTCCGGGGGTCTTCCTTGCCACCTAACCAACACTTGCATGAATGGAGCCCCATGTCTGTAGATCACTCTTCGCTCTAGAATGGCCTCGGGTTCCACGGTTTGCCTGACTTCCATGAGAATGGTTGGTAGGATTGAACTGACAGGCTGCTCATCCACTGCCTTCTTAAGAAGAGATACATGAAATACCGGGTGGATGAGCGATCTTGCTGGTAGCCGAAGTCGGTATGCCACTTTGCCCACCCTGGCCTCGATAGGAAACGGCCCATAGTACTTAGGACTGAGCTTGGTCACCCTTTTCTGAGTGAGGGACTTGAGGTGAGGATATTTTAACCTCAAATATACCTTGTTTCCCACTTCAAACTCTCGTTCGCTCCTTTTTCTGTCCGCGAACTGCTTCATGCGGTTCTGAGCTGAGGCCAATTCCTGCTTCAGCTGTTGTGTCACCTCTCTCCTCCTTCGCAAGTAATCATCCACCGTAGCTACCCTAGATTCGCCTTCTGCTGCAGGTATAACTGACGATTGGTACCCAAACAAGGCTTCGAATGGAGACATTTTGATGGAGGAATGGTGGGAAGTATTGTACCACCATTGAGCTAAGGCTAGCCATTTGTGCCATTCCTTGGGCTGCATTAGGCAAATGCACCTCAAATAGGTCTCAAGACTTTGGTTCACCCTCTCGGTTTGGCCGTCTGTTTGAGGATGATAGGCAGTGGACATGCTCAGCTTCGTTCCTATTGATCGCATCAGTTCCTGCCACATTATGCTGGTGAAGATTCGATCCTGATCTGAAATTATAGTCTTGGGAGTCCCATGTAATTTAACCACCCTATCCAGGAAGGCTCTTGCCACTTCTTGAGCTGCGTATGGATGGGTTAATCCAATGAAGTGTGCAAACTTGGTCAACCTATCCACCACCACTAAGATGCTATCTTTTCCTTCAAACCTTGGCAATCCTTCCACAAAGTCCATAGATACACTTGACCAAGCCTGATCAAGAATAGGTAAAGGCTGTAATAGCCCGGGGTAGGCTACTGTCTCTGATTTACACCTTTTACAAGTGTCACAAGCTTGCACCATCCCCTTAATCTCCGGCTTCATCCTCAGCCAATAGAAGACTCGCCTTACCCTCAAATATGTGTTTTGTTCTCCTGAGTGTCCCCCCATGGGCGATGCATGCAAGGCCTGAAATATCTTCTCCTTTAGGTTTGCCTTATCCCCGATTACTATCCTTCCCTGGTACCTCAACATCCCTTGATTTAATGTGTAGCCTTTTCCCACGTCTCCCCCCAATGCTAGCCCTTCCAACAGAGGTTTAAGCCTCTCGTCCCCATCATAACTGTCAATCACCTCAAGGTACCACTGGGGAATCACTTCGGTAATGGCTGCTGAACTTCCTACTTCATGGCACCTTGATAGTGTGTCGGCAGCAACGTTTTCTTTCCCTCTCCGGTACTGAATAAGGTAGTCCAACCCCATGAGCTTGGCCATCCCTTTCTTTTGCAGCTGTGTTTGAAGTCTTTGTTGTAGCAAGAACTTCAAACTCTCATGGTCAGTCTTGATTATAAATCTCCCTCCTTCTAAGTAGTGCCTCCATTTCTCCACAGCCATTAGAACTGCTAGGAACTCCTTTTCATATATGTTGAGTTCCAAGTGTTTAGGACCAAGCACTTGGCTTAGGAATGCTAGTGGTCTTCCCTCCTGAACCAGGACCACACCAATTCCATTTCCACTAGCATCGGTCTCCAGAACAAAAGCCTTGCTGAAATCTGGCAGACCAAGGGCTGGCACCTTGCTCATGGCCATTTTCAGTTCCTCAAAAGCCTCCTCTGCCTTGGGCCCCCAGCTGAAACCCCCATTCTTCAACAATTTCGTTAGCGGTTTGCTAATTATTCCATAGTTCCTTACAAACCGGCGATAATACCCGGTTAAACCCAAGAATCCTCTCAAAGCCCTTACTGAATTTGGCCTTGGCCAAGACACCATAGCCTCCACCTTTCGGGGGTCTGTGCTCACTTCTCCTTGGGATATAATGTGTCCCAAATACTCCACCTGCCCTTGGCCAAATGCGCACTTGGACCTCTTAATAAATAGCTGGTGAGATTGGAGGATATCAAGGGTGACTCTAAGGTGAGATAAGTGTAATTCAAATGAGGGGCTATAAATGAGTATGTCATCAAAGAATACCAGTATGAATTTTCGAAGATGAGGTTCAAAAATGGTGTTCATAAGGGATTGAAAAGTTGCTGGGGCGTTGGTGAGTCCAAAGGGCATCACCAAGAATTCGAAATGCCCATAATGAGTTCTAAAAGCTGTCTTGTGGATGTCCTTGGGTTTCATTCAGATCTGGTGGTAGCCCGAGCACAAGTCCAGCTTAGAAAAGAATTGAGTATTGTGTAGCTCGTCCAACAGGTCTTCTATCAAAGGGATGGGAAATTTATCTTTGATGGTTATAGCATTTAATTGGCGGTAGTCCACACAAAACCGCCATGTTCCATCTTTCTTTTTAACCAAAAGGACAGGGGAAGCAAAGGGACTTTGGCTGGGTTGGATGATGGTTTGTTTAAGCATCTCCCTCACCAATTTCTCAATTTCATTTTTCTGGAGTGGGGGGTAACGGTAAGCTCTGATGTTGACAGGCTCAATTAGTGGTTTTAGGTGGATGGCATGGTCATGAACTCGGGTAGGGGGAAGTGTTTGAGGCTCAAAGAAGAGATCCTTGTACTCAGCCAGCAATCTATTAAGGAGATCTAAGTAACGTACCTGTCCGGGCCCTTCTAAGTTTATACTAACCGTTAAGCACGATTCTTCTTGCAATGCTGGACCTGGCTGGACCTCCTCTACTGCTGTGATTGAGAAAAGTTGCGGCCAGCGCCCCCATTTTCCCTTGATCGCCCTCTACAGTCTCCTTCCCGACATCATCTTACACACTCCCACTTCCTTTCCTTCGGACAATGTCATTTTCCTCCCCTCTTTCTCAAAGGACACCTCCATCCTGTTAAAATCGAAACTAATGGGGCTCACCCCTTTCATCCAATCTACCCCTAGGACTACATCACAACCCCCTAGCTGCAGGAGCCTCAGGTCTGTTTCGATTTTTTCTCCTTGCATTTCCCAACAGAACCCGTTACATGCTGAATTACTCATCACCCTTTGGCCGTTAGCTACCGTTACACTCAAAGAGAGAGTCCCTGTGAGTTGACACTTCAGCCTTCCTGCGGTGTTCTCATCCAAGAAGCTATGGGTGCTTCCGCTATCTATTAAGATCATAAGATCATTACCTTTAGAGCGTCCTCCCACCTTAATGATCTTGTTGTTAGCCACTCCCTTCAGAGTGTGAATGGAAATCTCCCCATTGTCCTCCGTTACTTCCTCCTTGCTGTCTCCACCTATTTCCTCTTCTTGGTTTCCTTCCTCGTCTCCTTCCAATGAGAGAATTTGCCTCTTGCAAGGCTGTCCTGGGTGATACTTGTCACCGCATCGAAAACAAAGGCCAGCCAACCTCCTTTGCTCCCTTAATTGTTCCCCAGAAGGAACCGAGCTTGATCCGCCCGCACCTTTTATCATTTGGTTACCCCTTGCTGCCTCGCGGGGGTAACTCCTTCCCTCGGCAGGGTTGGCTCCGATATTCACTCCCCGCTGTTGCAGCCTCTGCTTCCTCATTAATGCCTCCACCGACATCTCTTGCAGTTGGGCGCTTTCAGACGCTTGCTCCACTGTCCTCGGCTTCATCATTTTGACCATTGGTCGTAGCTCCTCGTTCAAGCCGCTCAAGAAGCTTGACACGAAGTAAGCCTCAGAGAAATATGAGTGGTGATCGATCATAAATGATCTTAACTCCTCAAACTTCTGCAAATAGGCATCTACACTTCCCGTTTGTTTAAGCTTATTGAACTCTTCTATCGTATCTGCCATGCTCCTCTCTCCGAATCGCTCACAAAGCTTTTCAGAGAACTCCTCCCACGTATAATCTCCCCTCACACTCAGACATCCTTGGAACCAGGCATCCACTGCTACATTAAAGTAAGTAGCGGCTAATGGCACCATCTGCCCTCTGGGTATATTGTGCTAGCTGAACACCCTCTCACACTTCCTCAACCACCATTGAGGATTAGCTCCTTCGAACACGGGTATCTCCATCCTAGGCATGGTGAACCCCAGAGGATGGCCGTGAGGCTGCTCAATCCTCTCTCTGCCGACGACCCCTTCTAACTCTTCGTCTTGCTCTACCTCAATCTCAGATGTACCTTCCCTCCTGTGCGTTCTATTCCTCGGTAAAACTAGGTTGTCCCTCTCAGGCAGAGGAAAGTCAGAAGCCATCCTTACCGTATTCTGGTGTGTAAACATGAGCATAAACTGCTGCATGTCCTCCCGTAGCCTCGTCATGGATCTTTCCAACCTTTGTTCTAGTCCCGCCAACGATCCTTCCAGCTTGCGATCCATTGCTACGATCGCTTCATGGTTCCTTTCTCCTCGAATCTCTAGTTGGTCGATTCTCCCTTGAAATTCCGACACAGTCGAGCTAACCTGCTGCAACTGCGTCTCAAAGTTCTTCATGCGGGTGCCCTCCGCCATTTCACCAGCTGCAGACTCCGCCAAGAACCGATGGGCTCTGATACCAAGATTGTCACAGCTTGGCTAGACAACACGCCTTATCCTAGTCTAATGCGAATTAGGATAGTTTAATGCTTGCACAAAAGCAGTATCCAGCAAGAAAAAGAGAAGAAGAGAGAGAAATCAGAAAAGAAAGAACAGAGAGGATAAGAATAGAGGGAATGAGAGAAATGGAGAAGGAAACAATAGAAATTCTGTTGTTCATTCATAATGTATCTCAGTAAAAGGGAAGCGGATATATGCTCACGCCTGGGGAAGATTCCCTTCCAGGTGGGGTCTACTCCCATAACAAACTCGGGATTCCCTGCCTAGCTGTACCGAATCCTTCTAGAAAGCCTAACAGAAAAACACAGCTTCTCTAAGGAATAAAAACAACAGCAGCTAATAACTAACAGCAATTAAGCTAAGCAGAAAAATTAAGTTCAAGTCTCGGAAAGGGTCTCCTCATGACATGCACCTTCTCCAAAATTCTGTGTAAATCAAAATCTCTAATTATTTGGGCTCTAATACCACTTATTGGGAAAAAATCACCACAAAACACAGGAAAATAAATTCTGCAATGCAGGAAAAATCGCCACAAAACACGGAAAAATAAATTCTGCAATGCCCACACAAGATCAAAATCAAAGATGCATAGATTGGTTCAACAATGTGCCTACATCCATAGACAGAAGAAACAAAATTCACTATATGAATATCAGGCTTACAACAAGAGATAAACCTCACTCAACTCCATAACCCTATTACATCCAAATTCACCACTATCTAAGCAACTAATTGGTGTGTCATGTACCTAGGGTTTAGCCTAGGGTTGGATTGGAATTGAGAGAAATCAGAGGGGAATTAGACAGATAGGGAGGAAAATGCAGCAAGAAATAGGAAAGGATTACAAACAGAATAGCAAGGAGAGGGAATCTGAACAGAGAAAGGGAGAGATTAGAGAGAGAGCAGAGGGAAATGGGAGGGAGATTGAGAGAGAATTCCAGAGAGGGAAATCAGATAATTCATTCATCAATTCAAACATAATCCTTCCCATCATCAGCTGTGGCTTATATATAGCCTAACAGCCTCCCACATGCACCCATGTGCAGTACACTATAAGCATAACTGCCTATAGATAAGGACAAAGCCCTATAATCAAAAAAGGGAAAGAGAATTACAATTATTGTGCAATGCAAGTAGGCTAACTACTACTATATTTACTAATCTATCATTGCAATCCTTGGGGCCGTGACAGTGTGCCTGACAATCTGATAACCAGATATATGGCTCTTTAATTAGACAGAATAAGATAGGTTTTAATCCAACACTGAGTGAGTTTTGGATTTTGTATACAAATCCTCTCTTCTACCATAATTTGGATTGGATTATCATAATTAGAATTCAAGACAAACTCAACAACTAATGAGTTTAAATTGACTCTGTCATTTGTTTCTCAGATTTCATAGATTATATGAAGCTTTTAATGAAGTAAATGGTTTTCTCTGAAAATAATTTTTTGATATAATTGCTAAAATGATTTATAGTTTGTTTGTATTGTTTAATAATACTATCTTTGAAAGATGGAAATGATGTTCTCTTTACCCATGCAGGGGAATACCTTGCCTCTAGTGCTGATGGTATGAATTCACTGGGATCTCCTATGTTTGCTAAAAAATGTTGGAACTTTCTAATTCTGTGTTTGCCAATTTTTTCCCCATGTTTACATTGACTTCTTCTGAATGTAGGAGGTGAACTGGTTATATGGAAATTACATGTAACCGATCCAGGTCGGGCATGGAAAGTTCTCAAGACATTATCGTAAGGCCTTTCATTCTAATTAGCTTCTAATAGGAGTACAAAATTGGTTTTTCAAGGAGTTGGCAACTGTTGATTTTCAAGTTAGGCCATAAACTGTCTGAAGAAACTGTCTAATCATTGTTAGTTGTGCTTGATAATTTTATTCAAATGCCATCCATCTATATAGGTGGTGAATTTGAGCCACGTGTCAATTAATCTAGGCTAAAAATCAGCAAGTGTAATGGCATCACTTGCTACCTAAGTGTAAGGATTGAGATGAAACAATGGAATTGGTTTCTTGCTTTTTCTTAAATTGAATCCCATACAGTTTTGTATGGTTTCCTTGTCAACCGAAAAACAAATCATACTGGGTTAATAACAATGACTATTTAAGGGAAACTATGAGTGACAGACATTACTTGTTGGTAGACACTTGTGTTAGATCAGGAAAAAAGAATAGGCTGATCTGTGATTGTCTACTTGAGGGCATTTATCGCCTCTCCACATATCAGTAATTCTTGCATTAGGCCATCTTGAGGAGAACGACAGCAACTTCACCATAACAGTTTATGAATCCTGCATTTACTAGTGAATTGCTGGGCAGGTTTCACCGTAAGGATGTGTTAGACCTCGAGTGGTCTTCTGATGGTGCATTTCTTGTTTCTGGATCAGTTGATAATTCTTGCATTATATGGGATGTTAACAAAGGTGAGGAAGAAATTCCATGACTAGCATTTATTTATCAAAATTCCATGTTTTAATGTACTTTCATTCTCTGCATTTCTTTTCCTCAGGTTCTGTTCATCAAATTTTAGATGCTCATCTCCATTATGTTCAAGGTGTGGCGTGGGACCCATTAGCCAAATACATTGCTTCACTTAGTTCAGACAGAACTTGCCGGATATATGTCAACAAGCCTCAAACTAGAGCAAAAGGAAGTGAGAAGATGAATTATGTTTGTCAGCATGTTGTCTCCAAGTTGGAGCCTCAAACGATGGATGAGTCTAAGGTTAGAAATTAGTCAATCTTTCATATTCCCTGCTTCAAAGATTGATTGCTTAGATATGATAATAAGATATGGATATGGATGTATTGCAGTTAGTTAAAAACCATCTCTTTCATGATGAGACATTACCATCTTTCTTCCGAAGGCTAGCCTGGTCACATGACGGATCATTTTTGCTGGTGCCTGCAGGTATGGGCCTAGACAGATATCTAGTTTGGTAAAGTTTTTATTTTGATAAAGTTCTCATGTTTAGTGTTACAGTAGTCTGGCATAGATGTATGCCAGTGCCTGTGAGTGTGAAAATTAGCAATTGAGGTTGCAAGTGATCATTAATGTTCTTCCATTTTGTTTAGTGCTCATGTTTTGCTATTTAGACCAAGGGGATATACTTTCTGATATCATGGCCAATGGACATAAGATTTTAAGAACAAGTATCTGAGATTCATTTACAGTTACCATGTAAATCTAGCATGTGATGACAAATTTATTTGACATGATCATAAGGATGCAATTATCTCCATCATTATGTGGTTTCAATCTACCCATTCTGTGTAGTGATGACTAGGCCTTGAGTAGGGAAGCTGGGTTCTTTTTTATATTTGTAGGAAGTTCTTGAAACATTTCAACTCCAACTGTCTGAAATTTTAGTTTGTTGCCTTCTTGATTTAATTTTCATGTGTGGGGGGCTGATTTTCAGTTGTGTTACCTAGACAGTGAAGGTATTTTCTTACACCATTATGACCTGCCAATTATTGATTTTTGTCCAAGTAGCCTATGCTCTTGTCTCATCTGTCAGGACACTTACAAACATTCAGGCTCTTATTTAAGTCTCTTATGAACTTTAATGATTTAAATGAATCTTGAAACAGGTTCTTACAGATTCTCACCTGCATCTGAACCAGTTAACACCAGCTATGTTTTCTCTAGAAAAGATTTTACGAGGTATGGCATTTGCTTCAAAATATCATATTGTGTACTACCAGATTCAACATAATCAGTTTTATTTCGTGATGAAAAGTCATTTGGGACAAAACCCTGATTTCTTGTAATATAAGATGGCCAGAACATATGTGTGTGTTTTTGAGAGTCAGATTCGATTAATGATTTAAAGTTCAGAATAGGTTAGTATTTCTCTTGTGTCTCTGTTCATGATCCTCTCTAACATGCAGGCCTGCTCTACTTCTCCCCGGTGCCAGCAAACCTGTGGTTGCAATGCGCTTCTGCCCTGTGACATTTAGGCTGAGGGCTTCAAATCCAGGTACTTAAAAAATCTAGTGATAAAATTGACAAGAGGATGTGTGTGGTGACTTGGTTATGATGTAATAATCTAAACTCTTTTGTGTGAAGCAGCTGCTTTCTTCAAGCTCCCTTATCGTCTTGTTTTCGCTTTGGCTACTTTGAATTCTTTATACATCTACGACACAGAAAGCATTCAGCCAATAGCAATCATGGCTGGACTTCATTATGCAGCAATAACTGACATCACATGGTATTGTCTTTATTCTTATCCAAATAATCAAAGCGTGCTTTGAAGTTCTTGATTGGTTACTTTATATTTTGTTTTAACAGGTCACCTACTGGAAAATATTTAGCACTGTCCTCTCAAGATGGTTACTGCACTCTTGTAGAATTCGAGAATGATGAACTAGGAACACCTGTATCTGGTAAAGTTACTGATGACTTGTGTGTCTCCATCTATACTTCAATTATCTGAGATCTTGAAAAATTTATGCTACAAATCTGCTCAGAAGGGAAGAAGGTTGTGGGGGAGGAGAGCGACATTTCGAGTCAGAAAGCAGAGGATACAGGGATTAGAGAAGTTACAGACAATGGCATTAGAACTGTTGATACAAATGCAGCTCCAGCTCCAGCAGCAGCAGTTAAAATTGAAGAACAGCAACAGCCATCATCAGCGAGTCCAGCGGCAACCCCCTCGCAGAGTAGGCCTGCCAAGAGGCGCATTACTCCTATGGCAATAGATTGAGCAAAGTTAGTCGGCCTTTACACTAATTATGTACATTTCAGTAGCTGAAGAAGTTGTGATTTCTAGGCGTCACCTGGCATTATATTGTCCTTTTTCCTTTCCCCTCTTTATATGTGGGCTCATTTGTAGTTAGTAAACTCAACTGCCAGCTATTCTCTTCTTCGGTTGCTTCTTTGTGCCTGCCCGTGGTGTTATGTTTAAGTTATTATATATGATGGTAGGCAACACTTTTGATTTCTAAGTAGCAATTGATGGTACCGGCTTGGTTGTGGTCCTTCATAAGGACTTAGATTTTAAAATTATAATCAATCAAATCAATCCTGTCATCTTGGGGGTCAAAGGTACCCACCGTCACCATATTTATAGGTTATTTCTACTTTCATTACCAAACTTCAATTTATTGCTGATGTATCACCTAATATTAACATTTTCTTTACAATGTGATCACATTTTGAATTTTCTAGCAATTCCCTTGCTAGAGATGGTAAGCTGGTGTTGACTAGATCAGTATTAGTGCATGTCAGCATTGCTTTGTCGGCACACTTGCTAACTGGGATAAGTCACCTAGTGAATGTGCAACACGTGTCACATGGTCCCTTACTGTCACTAGAAATGACAGCACACGAGAAGGTAACGAAAAGGAAACAATGCATAAGAGATTTCATACTATAACCAGATGTGAAATCCTAATTGGAATTTGCTGAAAAATGTACGAATATATATTCAAGAAGGGGATGAATTGGGTGTTTCAAAATATTTTCGGTTCGAAAAAGATCTCATACAAAAATTATTTTGAATCTTTCTATAACTTTGAAATCAATGAAGTAAACATGAATTGAAAGTATTCAAAATATGAAAATTAAAAGTAAGAGATTTAGAAGAGGCAAGCACACAAAATTTGGAGTGTTTAAGCTCAATTCAGTTTACTCCGCTACCTTAGTTACTTACAAATAATTTTTGAAAATTCACAACTTAATGCCTATTTAAATAGACGATACTATCTTCTATTACAATGGCTTTTGCAAGGCTTGACTATAAACTTTTTCAAGCCTTTTATGGGGATAAGTTACTAATCCTTACAATAGTTAGAGAGAGAAAAAAATAGAATAGAAGCTCACAAAACAAGCCATCTTTAAAAGAATATGAAAGAGATAAAGGGACTTAAGAATATAAATAAAAAGTATGAGTGATAAACAATAAAAACTCTCTACTCTCTTTAGGTATGAAAAACTTAAAAACATAGGAACAATAAAAATTTAAGACTTTCAGTTCATCTCTTTCTTTTCTTTTTCATTATTCTCAAGAAGATTTTTCCATCATACCAGCACCCCGCTATTTTGTGCATCCCATGATATTTATAGGAGCTTGAATTTGAATTTTAAGACACCTAAAATCTCTAATAACTCTTTAGAAAAAAAAAATTGGTCAAATTAGTTTTTTTGTATATATATATATATATATGAAGAGCATTCTTTTTGCACAATATATGTGCTTAGTATGTGTATTCTCAATTAAATTAATCATATATTCAATAGAAAATTGTCTTACATTATTTTAAATAACTTTAAAAGCAATTACAATAGCATTAATTTTAGCTCCAACGGTTATATTTTCTTTGTGTAATAGAAAGATATTTAGTTGACTAACTTTGTGTGTTAGTTTATTAAAAAATTTGATGCTCTTTGTTTATTCGACTAATGCAAATTTTTAGTTAATTAAAAATATAATTACTTGATTAATATAAATTTTTAGTTGAATAAAAATTAGATTACTCAACTAACACAAATTTTTAGTTGATCAAAAAATCTGTTGCTCTCAGTTCACTCAACTAATACAAATTTTTAATTAATTAAAATTTTGATTACTCAATTAATATAAATTTTTAGTTGATTAAAACTTTTAATGCTCTCAATTTACTTGACTGATACAAATTTTTGTTGATTAAAAATCTGTTTACTCAACTAATACAAATTCTTAGTTGATTAAACTCTAATTACTCAACTAATACAAATTTTTGTTGATTAAAAAACTAATTACTCAACTAATTAATGGTTTTACTCGATTAAGTCTTTCATAGACATATATAATTAATCAACTATTCTCAACTATTTTTAGCAAATAGTCAATTAATCTTTGAGAAACATAAACCTTTAAGACTTTACTTGATTCACTTAATATACTTGGTTGATTATGCTTTTGTTTTAACATTGGTTACTCGACAAATTGAATTACTTGACTAATATATATATTTACTTGATTTAAAATAGACTTGTCATCGATTAAGTTTTTGAGAATATTCAATGTATATGTCAAGCGATTTTCTTACTCGAGTATTTTGATATGATACTTGATTAACAACTTGATTTACTTGACCAAGTTAGATGATTTGTCAATTAATGTTTTAGATTAGACTTTGAACCTTAAATTCCCAATATGGTTTAATTAACTAATTAATTTGTTCTTGTTACTTGAATAATTTTGAGTGCTACTCAAGTAATGTTTCAAAGTTCTTTGTAGTTTTATAAGTTACTCGAGTAATACTCTGTATTAATCATTTAATACTCGATTATCATATTTTAAATCATTCAAATACTTGAATCAGCTGCTTATCAAGTAACAAGTATTTAACTTTAAGTCCTTCAAATATTTTTTTTAAATATCATAAAATTTCAAAACATTTGAATAAATTTATCATAACATTAAAAATCTTAAGTACTTGATGTTTTTCCTTCTAAACATCAAACAGTCAATTTGAACTCCTTAAAAAACTTTCAAATAATTTTACAAAACTCAAGTATGATTATATTAAACGGATTATATCACTTGAGTATACATTCATTCATTTTTAAAGAACTTTATGTCTATTATGCCCAATAATTAGGGAAGGTCCATGGAATTCAAGTGGCAAAGTTGCAAATGAGCAAGTATCCAAATGATAGAACTACAAATGATTAGGTGGCCTGCAAGCCAAAACCAAACTAGGAAGATCCAAGGCTAAAAAGGCCAAAAGCCCAAGTGGAAGCTAAAGAAGTCAAGAGCCTAACCATGGTCGAGTGGGTGCACCCCACACTATCATTCATGGACTTAACCATTCCAATGCCCCACAAACTCATTTTTGAAGAAGATCTCGCCAAGCAACAAGCCATTCAAGCAAGCACAAATGAAAAGAAGGATAAAAGAACCACAAAACTAAGTGGAAAAGACTCTACTCGACCCATGATTGGGTGGAGTGCATTTTGGGTTTCAGAAAACAAAAACAAGCGAAAATTTAAAATTCTTTAACCCACCAAACTCTTTGTCTGATCATGAAACCCAAAAAGACTAGATCTAGTTTGCATATATATAATCTTTTATGAATATAAATTACAAAACGATGAACCAACCTTTGGTTATTCGACGCATGAAAAGTTGAATCTTTGTACAGCGAGGTGTCACCCAGCCTCTATAAGTGATCTACGCTAAAGAAAAAGCTCTATTAATGTCAACAAGCATGCCCCTTAAGTCTTCTTACATCAAGAACACAAGATTCACTACCTTTACCTGTTTGAAAACTCTTTTCAACTTTCTTGGAAGCAATTCCAACATTTCTCAAAAGTTGTTCATCAAAGGCAAAGACTATTCATGACCTTAAATAGAGGAGAAACCCAAACCCTAGTCAAACTAGGGTTGGAAATCAAGTCCCAGCTGATAGGATTGAGCTTGCTATGACACACACCAAGAAGGGGGTGAATTGGTATAATAAAAAAAAATTGGGAACTAGAGATGTCATTTGCAAAGACCACGGATTTGATAAACTTCACGACCTTAAAATGGCACGATGAGGTATCAACTGTGTGAAGACAATCTCGTTAAGATAGTAATGAATATAAAATCTTTATAGGCAAGATGATAAATATACAAATTTGATAAGATATATATATATAAGTTAAAAAGAGAAACAAAGCAAAAACCACAAAATCAAGAGACAGTGATTTATAGTGGTTCAGCTTTCCAAGCTTAATCCACTACCTTAACTTTCCACTAAGGATTCAAAAACAAATTCACTATTAACCCCCTACTCAAACCAAGTAGGTCCTCTAGTACTCCACTAGGAAATTACAAACCTCCCACTCGAATAGGCCTTCTAGCTTGCGCTAGGTAAACTGTGATAAATACAATGAAGCTAAATCTAAGAGTTAAATACTCTTAGTACAAATTCTCTCTACAATAAATACGAGGCTGTTAATGAATGAAACAGTAGATAGCAAAGCCTCTAAAAGAAACGCAAGAGAAAAAGTACAAGTTTGAAAGCACAAATGCAAAGTGTATGCTCAATAGATGATGGTAATAAATGTTCTTCATCTCCTTTCAACTCCTTCAAGCCACCTATTTATAGATGATGGCAGAAAAATACAAAAAATTGAGCCGTTGGGGTAGTTGGGTAGCATTAAATGCAGTAAAAAACTAGCCGTTATGAATTTTGCAAGAGACTTAGTCGACAAAAGAGAAATGGTTAGTCGACATATTTGTTAAAATAATAAGCTTGGTCGACAAACAAAGAGGGTTAGTCGACCAAGGCACAAAAGCACTAAGGCATTTAGTCGACCAAGACAAAAACAGGCATAGCAGTTAGTCGACCAAGGCTGACCTTATGTCGACCAATTAAAGAGTTAGTCGACCAAGATATATTAGATATACTGTTAGTCCACCAAGGCCTAAGGTTGGTTGACCAAGGCTTAAAAGAGAACATACTGTTAGTCGACCAAGGCTTATGGTTAGTCGACCAAGCCAACTTTTTTAAAGAAGAATAAATGATATGTTAGTCGACCAATCTCCTAAAAAAAAACTTGGAATCTTAACTACTTGCATTGCTTTAAGATGAAAACAATAACATAGCCCAACTTCATTTCTTTTTGCACAACTTCATGAAATTGATTTTTGAACACATAGAATCATTAAATATGTTAATTTCCAATCATAATGAATCTTATATTATTTGTCATTAGATTTTTCATTATCAAAACCTTGTCATAGATCATAAGAGATATCAATCTCCCCCTTTTTGATGATGACAAAACACAAAAAAATATGACAAAACACAAAAAAATCAATTTCCATTTTTAACTATTTAACTAAATATGTCTCCCCTTTTTTGTCATAATCAAAAAGAACTATGTATAAAAAGACAGACTTCCCCTTATGATAAGGTTGCAAAAAGATTGGCAAACAGGAAAGGCTACATTTCATAACAATGAAATAAAAGACAACTACCATTCACGATGTAAAGTCAAAAGTCATGCAGTCAAGATACAAAATATCTCTAAGAGTATGCATTAAGCTGAAGTACCAAAGATAAATATACATAGAGCTAAATGTCTGATAAAAGCAACATCTAAGGATCAAGGGAAATGGAGGAAGAAGAGGATGGATCTAATGGATGAGGAGAAGCAGACGACAGAGATGCGGATGAAGTAGGAGAAGGAGGAAACTGCCTGAGCATCATTTGTACTAAACTGCCCAACTAGGATGACATCTCCTGCTGCTACTGATGCAGGCTCTGCAAATCAGCTCTGACTTCATCCCTAAATTCTGAAAAGTTATGGTTCACTCTTGCAATATCCAACTTGAGATCTACTAGTCCCTAAATCACTGTCTCATCTTGAGAATCTACTGATGGTCCTTCATATGTTTTTCTCTTCTTTTTCTCATTATTCTCTGCCTTCACAGATTTTACCTAGACTTCTTTCACCCTATGATATCCAATTCTAATGGCTATGTTTCTTGTGATGTGTTGAAATGGAGTTAAATAGGTTTTTCTCTCATTGTCCAGATTACCCACATCTTTATCCAATAATTCACTAATAGCCATACCATAGGGCAAAGATCTATTTTTCCCTGAAAATGATTCTATCATCAAGTGGATCATCAACAGACACAAATTTAGCCTTCTTTTCACCTTAATGCATTGTAACAGCCATAAATCCATTCTAGTGACAAATGAAAAACTACCATTTCTAGGATATATCATCTGGCAACAAATAAGATGTAAGAGCCGAGTGTTCAAGTCCATCAGGTTTGTGTCAGTGATTCTAGTAGTGGGGGTGTCATCTCTAGTGACTTTTTGACTAGCCTTAACATAATCCTGGGACCAAGAGGCATAATCTTCACCATCCAATGGAATTCCAAACTTGTTATGGATCACAAGAGTAGTAATTTCAAAATTTGTATCCCCTATATTTGTCTTGAATTTCTTATCTGATTAACGTTTATGATACGTATTGTTGGCATTTGAATAAAAAGCCCTGACTAGATCCTCATAGATACTTCTATGGATAATCAAAAAATTCCACCAACCAAATTCCTTAAAGGTTTCAATATATGGAAAACCAGTTGATTCCAAAAACCCTATATCCAAGTATCGTCCTGCCATAATTTCCCTGGATAAAATTCGTAGAATACCTTTCTTGTTGACTTGCAGAGATGAAGGGACGAATTCGAGGTATAGATGGAGGCGGTGGATGGCTTGAAGATGCAGGTTCCTTGCCTTTCCGTTTGTCCTTTCTCAGATTATTTGTTCTTGCTATGAGAAATGGAATGGATGCCCTTGGCATGGGATTGTCCGAGACAATCGAAGGAAAGAAAATCAAAGAGATGAAAGATGGAAGGGAAAGGAAAAGGAAAAAAAATTGAGATGACCGAGAATGGATAGAAATGACATAAGGAAGGGAAAAAATCGATCAAGAGAGCGAGAGAGGGGAAAAATCGGTCGAATTTAAAAGAAGGCTAGGGTTTGGAATGCGAATGGTCACCTAACCCTTAAACAAATCGACCCACTTGGTCGACCAACATTGATTGTTTTGTCGATCAACAGAATAAAAAACGCAAGCTTGGTCAACCGATGTTAGGCTTCTGTCGACCAACAGAAGAGAAAACATAGACTTGGTCGACCGATGCTAGGCTTTTTGTCGACCAACAGAAAAGAAAACATATGCTTGGTCGACCGATAGATGACATTTAGTCAACTAACTTAGAAATTTTGTCGACAAATAGAGATGCTTTTATCATATGAAATTTTGGCCGATGAACACTCTGTCGACAAATTATCTTATTTTGACGACAAATTCTGATACTTGGCCGTGGAATCACTCATATACATATAACATTTAAATTATATCATAAAATGATTTTCGGAGAGCACAAGATATAAAAAACTCAGAGATCATCAGTCACAACATAATTAATCCTAATTCACTTCTAAAGAATTCAAATTTTTCTTTGTCAAGAGACTTTGTAAAAATATCAGCTATTTGATGATTTGTATCAATAAATTGTAGACTTATATCTCATTTTTTAACATGGTTTCTAATAAAATGATGTTTTACCTCAATGTGCTTGGTTCTTGCATGAAATATAGGATTTTTTGTTAAAGCTATAGCACTAGTATTATCACATTTTATAGGAATATTTTCAAGATTTATGCCATAGTCTTCTATTTGATATTTCATCCAAAGATTTGAGCACAACAACTACCTGCTGGTACATATTCTACTTCAGTAGATGAAAATGCAACAATGTTTGTTTTCTACTAGACCAAGATACCAAATAATGCCCTAAAAATTGACACGAACCACTTGTGCTTTTTCTATCAACTTTGCAACCATCATAATCAACATCAGTATAGCCTATGAGATCAAACTTGTTTGATTTTGGATAGAATAATTCTAAGTTTGAGGATCCTTTTAGATATCTCAAAATTCTTTTTACTGTTTTGAAGTGGGATTCTTTGCAATTTGATTGGAATCTAGCACATAAGCAAACACTAAACATAATGTCAGGTCTACTAGCTATTAAATAGAGCAATGAGCCTATCATGCTTCTATAAAGCTTATTTTCTATAGCCTTACCTAATTCATCTTTATCTAAGCTTAAGGAGCTACTCATAGGTGTAGCCATAGGTTTGCAATCTTGAACGTCAAATTTCTTGAGAAGATCTTTTATATATTTTTGTTGAGAGATATATATACCTTCATCCTCTTGCTTTATTTGCAATCCTAGAAAATATTTTAGTTCTCCCATTATACTCATTTCAAATTCTCCTTGCATAAGATTTGCAAATTGATCACATAGGGATTTATTAGTAGATCCAAATATGATATCATCCACATAGATTTGAACTAATAAAATATCCTTGTCATGACTTCTTATAAATAAAGTTATATCTATTTGTCCTCTTTTAAATCCTTTATCTAAGAGAAATTTACTAAGCCTCTCATACCATGTTCTAGGGGCTTGTTTTAGACCATATAAGGTTTTAGACAATTTGAACACATAGTCTTCATACTTGTGATTTTCAAAGCCCGAGGGTTGTTCTACATAAGCTTCTTCATTAACATACTCATTTAAGAAAGCACTTTTAACATCCATTTGATATAACTTGAAGTTTTTGTAACAAGAAAATGCTAATAACATTCTTATGGCTTCTAACCTAGCAACAGGGGCATAAGTTTCATCATAGTCAATGCCCTCTTCTTGGTTATAACCTTGAGCCACTAGCCTTGCTTTGTTTCTAGTCACTACACCATTTTCATCCATCTTATTTCTAAATACCTATTTTGTGCCTATAATAGGATAATCTTTTGGTCTTGGCACTAATTTCCAAACTCCACTTCTTTCAAACTGATTTAATTCTTCTTGCATGGCAATAATCCAATTTTCATCTTCTAAAGCTTCTTTGATATTTTTGGGTTCAACTTGAGATAGAAAGGCAGCATATTGGCATTCATTTCTAATGGATGATCTAGTTCTAATGCCTTTGGATGAATCTCCTATGATTTCATTCTTTTTGACATATTTCCTTTGTCTTGGAAATGTTAGTTCTTTTTCTACTTGATGCTCTTGTTCTCCTTCAAAAGGATCATTATTTGAGTATTTGGTTCATTTTGCTTTATTGAAAGCTTTTCAAAATTTTGTGTTACTTCATTTTCACCATCTTTTCTAAGTTTTGGAACTTCAATACTTATATCATCAACTATTACTTGAATTGTTTCCTCTACTACTAGGGTTCTTTTGTTGAATACCCTATAACCATTACTTTGAGATGAGTATCCTAAAATATACCTTCATCACTTTTAGCATCAAATTTTCCTAGAGATTCTTTTCCATTATTGAGAATGTAGCAAGTGCTACCAAAAACATGAAAATGACTTATGTTAGGCTTTTTTCCTTTGAATAATTCATAGGGATTCTTTTTCAATATTGGTCTTATTGAGACTCTATTTAATATGTGACAAGCAGTATGAACAGCCTCTGCCCAAAAATATTTAGGAAGATTTTTATCACAAAGCATTGTTTTAGCCATTTCTTGTAAGGATCTATTCTTTCTTTCTACTACACCATTTTGTTGAGGAGTCCTAGCACAAGAGAAGTTATGATCTATTCCATTTTCTTCACAAAATAGTTTAAAGGATTCATTTTCAAATTCTCCTCCATGATCACTTCTTATTTTTGAAATACAAAAGCCTTTTTCTCTTTGAATTCTCTTACTGAATATTTCAAATGACTTAAAAGTTTCATTTTTGGACGCAAGAAAGATTACCCATGTGAATCTAGAATAATCATCTACTATTACCAAAACATATTGTTTACCTCCTAAGCTTAGAGTTCTCATTGGACCAAACAAGTCTAAGTGCAGTAGTGTTAGAGGTCTAGATGTTGATACTTCATTTATTGGTTTGAATGATACACTGATTTGCTTACTTTTCATGCAAGTGCCACAAATGTGATCTCTTTAAAATTTAAGCTTGGGCAATCCATTAACAAGATCATGCTTTACTAACTTGTTTATTAGGTTCATACTAGCATGCCCTAACCTATTATGCCACAACCAAGAGTTTTGAGATGAATTTGCAACTAAACAGTTTTCTATCTTAGATGATTCTAGAAATGTGAGATAGATGTTCCCTACTCTATTTCCTTGTAATTTCATTTCTTTTGTCTTAGAACATATAACTTTACAAGAACTAGCATAAATACAAACATCATAGCTTAAATCACACAATTGACTAATACTAATCAAATTATGTTTAAGTTCATCAACAAGAAATACATTTTCTAATGTAATGTTTTCAAAAGAAATGGAACCCATACCTATGATCTTACCTTGAGAGTTGTCACCATAGAAAACCTTGCCTCCTTCCTTGAAAACGATGTTGCTGAGAAGATCTTGATCTCCTGTCATGTGCCTTGAGCACCCACTATCAAGGAACCACTTACTCCTTGAATCATTTGAAACCAACGCAGCCTACACAAAGAATCATTCACGTTGTTCCCTTTGGTACCCACATCATCTTGGGTCCATTCTTGTTAAAAGATACTACATCTTTAGGAACCCAAACTTGTTTGAATTTTTGAGAAAAATTTCATATAAAACATTTGTTAACTGAGTGACCACTTCTTCCATAGTAGTGACAGGTAATACCTCTTATTGAAAACTTTGGTTTGAAGGATGGTTTTCTTTGAATAAATTTTTGGTTTAATGCTTTTACAAAAACTGTTTTACTAGAGCTTGCATGGAATGGATCAAATCCAATTCCTTGTTTATCTCCAAAATTTCTTTGAGTTCCAAGGATCATTTTCTTTTTCCCTTCAACTAATTTTTCTAAGGATTCTTTCATGTCTTTACTTTCTTTCAAGAGATTTTCCTTTTCAATACTTAAACAATTTCTTTCATTTTCCAACATACCTATTTTATTTTTCAGATCATTTACCTCATTTTCTAGAGAATTCAATTTCCTTTTTAAATCAATGTTTTTCTCATTCATATGCTCACATTCACTTAGCAAATCATTGAATGAATCATGAAGTTCTTCAAATGTAAATTCAGAGATTGAATTTGGATGTTGAGTAGTTACCTCGTCTTCAGCATTAGCCATAAAGCAGATGTTGGCAACTTCATCATCTTGTGATTCATCACTTGATGAGAGCTCATCTTCTCCCCATGCAACTAGGGTCTTCTTCTTGATTTTTCTTTCCTTGCGATCCTTCTTTTTCAATTGAGGGCAATCACTTCTAATGTGACCTAGCTTCTTACATTCAAAACATCGAAGCTCATTAGATTGGTTAGTCTCTTTTTTATCTTTCTCTTTTTGAAAGTTTCTCCTTTGATTAAATCTACCCTTCTTCATAAATTTATTAAATTTTCTAGCTAACAGAGCAAAATCATCATCTTCACTTTGTGAGTCTTTATCTTCATCCTCAATTTTAAATGCTACATTTTTGTTTTTCTTGGAGTCATCAACTTCATTTCTTTTCATCATAATTTCATGTGTCATTAATGAACCTAGCAAGTTGTCAAATGGAAGTGTATCTAAGTCTTTAACCTCTGTTATGGAAGTGTAGCTAAGTCTTTAGTCGACCAAGGCTGACCTTCTGTCGACCAATTAAAGAGTTAGTCGACCAAGATATATCAGATATACTGTTAGTCGACCAAGGCCTAAGGTTGGTCGACCAAGACTTAAAAGAGAACATATTGTTAGTCGACCAAGCCAACTTTTTTAGAGAAGAATAAACGATATGTTAGTCAACCAATCTCCTAAAAAAATACTTGGAATCTTAACTACTTGCATTGCTTTAAGATGACAACAATGACATAGCCCAACTTCATTTCTTTTTGCACAACTTCATGAAATTGATTTTTGAACACATAGAATCATTAAATATGTTAATTTCCAATCATAATGAATCTTATATTATTTATCATTAGATTTGTCATTATCAAAACCTTGTCATTTGATCACAAGAGATATCACCAGCATATTTTGGACTTGTTGTGCAACGGCCAACGCATTGCTGGGTTGGTTGCACATAGGCCACGCTAGCCCAGGCGCTCAAGGGGCTGCATTGGGCTACCTAAGCATGGGCCGCATTAACCCTCGCACAGCACAAGCCCTAGGACATCCCTAGGCCTATCCCAAGCCATGCCTCGTGTCGCTCTTTACTAGTTTCCTTCCCATATTCATTCTTACTCATTTTTTTTTATCATATATAAGATTTTGGGGAAAAACCACTCACCTTTTTTTGCAAAGTTCATAACACCTCGAAAAACGTTCATCGCCTTGATTTTTGTGCCTAACCTCGATTCTCATCCCGAACTTAGAAATCACTTAATCTCGAGCCACGATGATCCTATAAATCATGTTTATAAAAGGAATACATCAATATCTCAATTTCTTCATATTTTCCTCTATTTTTCTCCCATTTTCTTCTCTAATATTCAAAATAAATACTTCCTTAACTATTTTCCCAAATATTTTTTACAACAATTCATAATATTCTAAGAATTTTAAAACAAAATTCTAGAACATACCTCGATGCTTTGATTGCATGCACATCGAGGCTGGTTTACGCGAAATCCAAAAGGTAAACACCAAATCTTTTTGCACAACCACCTTCCATTTATTTTTCTTGATTTTTTGGACATTTTTTCAAACACCAAATCTTGTTGTGCCATCTCTATCTCCTCCACGTGCGGGTCTAACTGGCGCGTGTCTCACACGTGCCGGTCATCTTCCTCACGTAGCTCGCTGGCGACTTCCAAACAGCCCTGGTTTTTTGGCTTTTTCTCCTTTGTTTGAGCTCCGTTTCGCCTCCTATTTGAACCTACGCCTTCCTATGTTCATCCTCTATAGGATTATAACTTCAAATGCCTTGATCAGAACCATTTTTTGACTGGTTCAACCCAGATTTTAGCGAAGCTCAATTTTTCTGGTGAAGCTTCGAATCACCCTCAAATTTTCCAGAATCAATCCTCTGGACATAGGAAACAAAATCCCCTTATTCACTTCTCTCAATTCTTCCCCAAACTCATGAATTTTTAGTTCAAACTTTGCATTCTTTTCAACTATCTCTAAAAACCTCTATTTATAGGCAACCCTAAGCCTTATAATGCTCATGGCTGCTCAATTAAACCCCTCTAAGGCTTCTATTGTCACACCTCCTCCCCAAAGATACCCCATTCCAAGGCAACCCAAAAGAGTTGGTGTTAGGGAACATAGAAGAATCAATACCTGCTCACAAGCATGCGTACATCTGACATCCATCAAACTCAATCCCAAAACAAATGACTTTAAGGGTTACAAGTGTTGTTTTACTTTTGTATACTTAGTTTTGAAGATAAAAAATAATAATTTATTTAATCCCTAAGTCATGAATCAAGGTTGTGATTTTCAACATAAATCAATTTCAATATCAAGTACTACTCTGTGAGAATGAAAACCAAATAAATTTTAAGTATCGAGATTTCAAAGTCATATTTTTCTAAGTCAGGAAGGTTAGCACCTTATAAAGAGACATATATGAAAATATTTTCTTTTTAGAAAACTATCGCTCGGTATTTTGATAGCTAGCATTCATTGTTGTTAAAACGATTTTTATTGAAATTTTTAATAAATAAAAGGTATGAATATTGAGAGTGATAAATTTGTTAAATCCTGAGCTTATACTAAAACCAAAATTATATTTTCTTATGGTTATGGATTTTAATTTTTTGGATAATTTTATTGAATCCAAATAGGGGGTACTTTCTTATTTACATTTATGTATTAAAGTAAATGAAAGGTAAAATATAAATGTAAATATGTTGTAATGTTCTGTATCATCAAAGTTCATCTGTCGACTATCTCCATTGCTTCTGTTGACTATGTCTTCTCATCTGTCGACTATGTACCTTGCAACTATCGACTATATCTTGTTCTGTCGACTATTGTGTTGGTTCTGTCGACTACCAAAATTGCTCTATCGACTATCTATGTGTATGATAGTATATATTTTCTTTATATTTTTTAATCTGTAGACTATGGGTATGATTTTGTCGACTATGTCTTATTTTGTTACTTGATTCTATCAACTATCCATTATCTTCTATCGACTATTGTAATACCCCATATTACATGGTATTAAAAAAATAAATAATTTTTTATTAATTTGAAAGGACCTCAGGTGGTCCGGGAAGCCCAAGGATCAATCTCGAGAAATTAATTAATAAAATTACCGAATTGACTACAAGGAATGCCCCGGGACTTAGATGTCTAGGGAAGAGGGCAAGAGATTGGTAAGCGTCTCGAGATGAGGATAATGACGCTGGAAGCAGTCCGATCGAGAATAAATTTTGGAATAAATGTTGTATAAGCCCGAATGAGTGTTAGTACCGAATGGTCATAGGGGACCTCCGGGAAGTTGAAGAGACCTTAGGGGTGGTTCGGTTTTGCAAGTAAGGCAACCCTGAAGAGTTTTCGAGTCAAATTAAGCTCATGTGCAGGCGTAGGGACGAAATTGGCATTATAGAGTAAATTCGATTATTAATCTTTGAAGAAATCAAGTCTTGGTGTGATTTAAGGATAATTAATTAAAACTTGGAGGGTCCAAGTGTAATTATATAATCCTCAAGTGCAATTATTAATTCCTCAAGTGGAATTATGAGATTTATGGAGGGTTTATATGTAATTTATATATGTATATAGATATATAGAGGCGCGCGTGTGAGGAACTTCCTAGTCTCTGTATTTTAAAATATGGAAAAATAGGAAAAAAAATCAGAAAAATTGGGGAAAGTTCTGGAAATTAAATTGGGGCTTGAGGAGCATGTTGGAAGCTCAAAAATGGGATTTTTGGGTGCAAGTGGCAGCTCGGGAGGCAACATCAGTGTGGGTGTTTTTCAAATTTCTCTCCAGATGAGTCGAGGTAAATTAATATTTTCTCCCCAAATTATTTGCATTAAGCGAGTTAATGTAGAATAATTATTTGTTGGATTAAACCCTGGGTCAGGCTTGTTTGGAAATTATTGATGGCTGGTTTATGCCGTGGTTGGTGTTGTTTGGAGTTAGTGTTGATTAGTGATTTTGCAGTGTAAGCAAAAGCGAAGGCATTGGTTAATGTTGATATTGTGGGGTTTTGTGTGTTTACCTCTAGGTTCGACCAGGAAGGCAGTGATCCTAGAGGAACTTGAGGTTCAGGCTGGAATTCATGCCGAGGCAGAGATGAGGCTTCGAGCCAGGTAAGGGATGGCCCCATGTGGAGGTGGCCTTGCAAGTTGGTAAATATGTTTGATAATATTTTTATGAAACATTTGCATATAGTGGTTATCTTGCGTGATGTGAGATCTAGTGGACCTATGGCCATATGGAGGACAAGTGTTGTGAGGGCTGATAGGTTGATGCCTCAAACCTTGGTAGGTCGTGAAGATGAATGGAGCTAGCCTCATTTGCATGCATTTGGCATACATAAACATGGTTATATTCATATTTAAATGAATTGCACCCTTACTGAGTCTTTGTGACTCATGAGGTTTTACCTCATGTGTAGATGATGCAAGTCCAGATACAAGCAGGGATGGTGCCGGGAGGCTGTTGTGGCAATTAGCTTTGTTACCTGAGATGTATTGTTGTGTATTCTCCTGTGTTTTTTATATGTATTCATGTGCTTGAATGTAATTGTTATTGAGCACTAGAGGTATCTAGTTGTTGTAATCAGAATGATGTGATAGATGATTGTGAGTCTGGGTGAGGTATGTGTGGCTTTAGTTGTTGAAGCCAAGTTCAGACCGAGTAAAGATCAGCGAGGTATGTTCTCATAAATCCCCAATACTCAACGAAGTGTTTGTTATGCTAGCTTGTGCCTGGGTCACCTTTGGCTTGCTATGAGACGAGTCGAAGAGAGGTGAAGCTCACTCGGGTTCGGGTCTCGGTCCGCTGTGTTTTCTTGTTTGTGATGGGACCGATTCTTGAGTGGAGTGAAGGGAAGGAAGAAGCCTAGTTCCCACCTAGGGCGTTTCCTGTTAAAACATAGTCCAACCCTTCAGTTGTTGTTTGTTAGGTGAATAATCCGGTCGATTATTTACCGGTGGCGCCCGTAAGTGGGAGCGGGTCTATACAACTATCTTTTTTCGCAGAAAGGTTCCAACGGCTAGTTTTTCAAATCCCAACGGTCACAAATGGCTAGTTTAGGGCAAAGCTTTTGGGAAGCCTATAAATACAACTCAATGATGATCAGGAGAAGGCTAATGGACGGGAATGAATTGATTTGAGCTTATATTTATATTCGTTTGTATTTACAGTGACTGTGTTTCATTTTTCTCTCTTCAAGGCTTTGATTTTAACTTGTATTAATTCATTTAAACCTTGTTTTCATTGTAAGAGAACTTGTAACTAAGAGTGTCAACTCTTAGCTTCTTGCTTTCATTTGTATCACTTTTATTTTCCTATCTTGTTCTGTTAGAGCACTTGCTTGTTAAAGCAATGGGTTGTAATTTCTAGCTAGGTGCTAGAGGGCTTACTTATATAAGCAAAAGGTTTGTATTTCCTAGTCTTGGACTAGAGGGCCTACTCGGTTAAGTCGAAGGTTTTAGTGGATTGTTTGCAAAATCCTTAGTGAGCAGCTAAGGTAGTGGATTAGGCTTAGGTTAAGCCAAATCACTATAAATCCTTGTGCTTTCTTGTGCTTTTGTTCTTTAATCTATTTATCTTTACAAGCATTTCATTATTCCTCACTCAGTTCACATATTTATCTTTGTAAATCTACAATTGTCATTTTATATGTTTTACGTTTTTAAATCACTAAAACCTCAATTTGTATTAAAAAAAATTTCAAGTTCAATTAAGATTTTAAATTACCCAATTCACCCCCCCTCTTGGTGTGTGCCATAGCACCTCCCGGTCTAACAACAGGCATAACTTTTCATTAAGTTACATTACACCCAATATAAAGTCTATACATCTACCAACACACCCTGTCCAAGACCATTTACATCAAGAGGGGACCCGCACATGCACATGCCTACCCATCTGTCTTGCTCAACTCCCCACCTGCCACTTCTTTACCTTTACCTGGAATGGAGGAGAGTATAACATGAGCTACAAATCTCAACAAGTATAAGAAATAGGAAGGAAGAGCATGGAAGATAATAATAGGATACAAGTGCGGTGAATAAGCATATAGACATGAATGTTAGATTATAACTCAGGAATCACACACAGACCTGTAATGATAATGTCATGCATAACACACATAAAAATCGATCAGCACATAACTAGCCAGTGGCCCACATAACAATATAAAATGCATCATAATACATACCGGCCTGTAGCTGATACCAGCAACAATAGAAACTGTAACATGGAGCTCATAAGTCATATCCGATATACTTGGCTATAGCCATACGTACATATATATAAATATATATAATCTCACCCACAACACCACTGGGCGCGCCCCTCAGTCGTCACCGTAGGAGCGTAACCCCAGTCAGGCTAATGCCTACTAGTTTGGGGGCATATATCTCGGTGGTACATAACCGTAGCGCGCTTAATCATCTCTGTCCATGCCTTTTCCAATGCACATGCAACACCTAGAGTGGCCACATACAAATTGCACATATGATAGAAATAAGAACTGATGCTCGTGCTCACTCATGAGATACTATGCCGGAGGTCAAGCCAAGACATGCTCATGATGCACAATTACCACTCATTCAAGACATGCCATGATAGTGCATATATGAGAAATTTAAAGTTATTTTCAGTTTATAAACATGTTCAACACAATCAACCAATAACACTGAAATATGGATTTCTTACTTAAGCTTCAAGATCACGGCGAGATATCCTAGTCAGGGCATGGAGAAGAAACAAGTCTCCCATGCAAAATTCCACTTAAAACTCCATCCCTTAAGATTAATGGGGAGAAACAAGCCCCACATGGCTGTTAGAAACTTTCCCTCAAGCTTAAATACCCTAACCCCAGTCATGCTCTCAAGACACGTAGCCAACCCATAACACAATAAAATCCAAGAGAAAATAGGAAGAAAGAGAGAACTTGCCTTTTATTTCACCTATCAACCACTAAGAACTCCTTGTATAGCAAGATTTAGCTTACTGTGAGAAGAAGAATGAGGGTTTAAAGAAGAACAGAGAGCTTACGAGAGAGAGCTCGAGTTTATTTCCTCTGCTTTTTGGGATATTTTCTTTACAATTTCTCTCTTATATATTTTCTCTATACATCATGTTTATCCATTCATTTATTTCCTAAATTCCTTTATTATTATTATCATTATTATTATTATTTCTTTATTTGGAATCTTCTATATGTTTCTTGAATTAATGGCGGTTCGGGTGATATATATATATATATATGTATATATATTTGTGAGTCACTAAGAGAGACATTCAAATAAAGATTATGGCATTTGGATGATATATACATATATAGGTAGTTGTATGAAACTCATTCGGATGATCTGGGCACATTCGAATGGGTTTTGAGGCATTTGGTAGAAGAATTAAAGAAATGCAAGAGGCATTCGAATGAATTTGGAATAGTTGGGAGAAAAGTTGAAGGAAAATGAAGCACATTCGAATGCTACAGTGCCCTTATTCGGATGAATTTTTCAATTTTCGCATGGCTCGTTCGAATGTGAAGGCTCAGCCTACTAAAAATGGATTCTAGACAGCTTTGTCATCCTTTCTAATTTCGAGCATAACTCTCTCATCCGAACTCCGATTGAGGTGATTCAAGATGCTATGGAACGAAAAAAGAAAGATCTACAATTTTCATGTTTTGTGTTTTTGAGAGATTCGGGCTAGAACACACACGAAATTGGGTTACAACGAAGAAGTCGCACCCAGAAAAATAGGTCATTCGAATGGATCACCCCCCATTCGAATGACTCACTAAAGCATTCGAATGGGGTTGCTCTTATTCGTATGGTGCCTCCTCCATTTTAATGTCTAGCCTCTCAAAGCCCCACACATTCGGATGCCACCTCTTAAACCCTCCTAACTCTTAACCACTCATTCTAAATCTTCCAAAACACTTACATATACACTCACCACATCGAAACCCAATTTAACAAACAATTCTACCCACAAGACATCAAATAAGATCGAGTTATTCACTAATATTAGCCCCCATCTTTGAGTCATTACAAATCCTCCCCCTCAAGGAATTTGGTCCTCCAAATTCGGATTCGATAATTTGAAAAAACAAGGGGATATGTATATACTATCTTAGTGTCTTTTTATTTCCATTGATCCACAAAATATTTACAGGGCTAAAGAAAAGTACAAAATAGAACTCGGCTCCTTGCCCTCAAACAACCCCCAAGGATCTACAGGTTGGGAAGACATCTGTACACATCTAATACAAGACTCACCGGGAGCTACACCTGTCACTTTTCTTAGCTTTTTCTTTATCTTTACTTGGAATGATGCAAGAAACAACATGAGCCACAAGGCTCAGCAAGTCTACGAAACAAGCATGGATCATAACAAAGTGGGGCCATGTCATAATAACCACAATTGAATAAAAAAGTAATCATAGCGGCCAATAGCAAGTACAAGTCACAGGAGTAAAAATAGCATGAACATATATCATTTGCAAGATCATCTCACCAAGATGGAACAACAGTGCTAATAACACGGATAAGATAGTGTCAATGATTCTCTAACACGAGTGGAAATATCAACAGACTCACTGCTATAGTAATATGAAAATATACTGTCAAGGAACTCACCGCTATAGTATCAACAGACTCACCATCATAGTGTCAGCGAACTCACCACCATAGTGTCAACGGACTCATCGTCATGGTGTCAGCGGACACACCGCCATAGTATCAACGGACTCACCATCATGGTGTCAATGGACTCACCGCCATAGTGTCAACGGACTCACTATCATGGTGTCAATGCACTCACCGCTATAGTATCAACGGATTCACCGTCATGGTGTCAGGGAACTCACCGCCATAGTATCAATGGACTCACCATCATAGAGTCAGTGGACTCACCACTACAGTGTCAACGGACTCACCGTCATGGTGTCAGCAGACTTACCACCATAGCATGAATGTGCGGACACACCGCCTTGGAAATCCATGGCACACCACCATTATATAACTTGCACACATATGTCAATGCATGAGATATGCATTCTCATTTCCATCATAACATGCAACTAGGCATTCTCATAGTATTGGTGATCATTATCTCATTCAAGGATGCTTTTATGAGTTATTATTCATCTAACATATTTATTTATATGCATTAAATGCACCCAAGTCCCCCACGTGCAAACATGCTACTAGTTGTACATAAATTGACCGAGAACATCTAGATATATTTTGGAAATAATAAGAGATAACTCAAAACTTGTCTAAATAGTTTTAAATATGAACCAAATTAAATCCTATCGAGTCTAATTTATAATGCAATAAATAGTTCGTAAATCCGATATTTCTACAAGAAGTTATGGCCAAAATCGTGGAGCATGCACAGGCTGTGAAAGCTAAAAACGATCGACTGATGGAAAGGAAACGGTCGACCGACAGAGGCCTTTTCACCCAAACTGTCAACCGATTAGGGCAACGATCGACCGACAGAACCCTCTATATCCAAACTATCGACAGATTATGAAAAATGATCGACCGGGAACACCCTATAAGCCAAGAACAACCCACATAACACCCAAAATACATGCAAGCAACACCAAATTCTTACATGCAACTATACCCTAGCAATAACACGCCATTCCTTTTAGAAATACGGGGTGAATCAAGTCCCCATTTATATGATAGGCACGATTTATCAAAAATACAAGAAAAATGACACGAATCACAACCAACCAGGTTTGTACAAATCCTCCTTCCAATGAAGGGTTTTATGGAAACTTAACCCGAAAATGGATATCACAAGAATCACAAAAGAGGAAGAGATTGAAAGCAAACAATAACAAGATTTCAATATAAGAAGTTTCCATGGAAAAGAGATGAGATAGGAACTTGCCTCAATGGTTGAATGAATACGAAGAAGAAGACAAACCACGAACTGAGCTTCCGCGATCAGCTAATAACCCCCTAGCTTCAGCAACCAATCTCTTCTTTGCACAACCAAGAAGGAGATGAAGAAGAAGAGCTAGTGGAGCAAGAGAAGAAGGATCGGGAGAAGGAGGAAGAAAATGAAGAAGATGATACACACAAAGTTATATATATACTTCTCCCATTTTCCCATTTTCCCTTGCACCTTCAACTATTTACATGGTTGCCACTCCTATTTTTTCTCTTTTAAATTAAATGGAGATAATTATATATATATATATATCCACACACACACACACCTTGCCGAGACCCCCATTTCTCCTCAATTCTCAAGGCCTTATTTTGACTTTTCCACACCTTTTCACTCCCTTTGATTTGGAATATTCAACCCATATGTATTTCATTTAATTTTTCACTTTTCACAACACTTAGAATATTTTTAACCTTCTAAATCAATTTTATCAAAATATAGCACACACACACCAAGGCCAGCATACTCTAGACCCTATGTTGAGTCATTACAGTTTTCATATTTTAAGGTCATATTTTTATTCATAGCTCTCCAATCATTATATATGAATGAGTCTCTAGATTTCTTGTTAAAGGTCTTATGCTTAAGTGTTAAGAATATGTGATAATTAACATTTGCAATAAGGATATCTTAATGATAATTCCCAGTTCTTAAACTTCTCGGAAAGGGACTATGATTAGTCGAGTACGGACTGGCATATAGGATACTGCCTTTGATTAGTATGAGATGCTAATGATAAAGGATGGTGAGTTGCATGCCATAATCCATAAGATGGATATAGTATACATGTGGGTAGGTGTAAGTGGAACACTTACTGAATGTGACGCATGTGATACAGTCTTCTATTATGTTACTAGTTCTATTGACCAAAGGCAATACAGTTGTTTTATGTGTTGGTGTCAGGGATTTTCCATTACTAAGAACTATCCAGTTATAGAGTGGGAGATGCACTGTGTGGTCCCTCTGTAGTGGGATATGGAGGCAGTGATTGCTAATCGAATCCATCGACCTCCGGAGTGAGGTGAACATCCTATCCGATCAGTGGTGGTCTTGATTGTAGAAACCCCTGACTAAGGTACACTTGATTGGAAAGTGTTTCAATGTAAGAAAGAGATCCGATGTGTCATCTCAATCTCACAACACTGATTTTGGCATAGTCATCAAGTTAATGAGTTTGATCAGTCCATGACTCTCACTCGATCGGGATAACTGATGGAGGGATTATATTACATGGGAATCGAAAGCCCAAATAGGTTAAATTATGAAGTAAGACATCATTACTGATAGAATTGCCCTGATATAATTCTAGTTGTCACTCAAGGTCTTTCAGGGTACTTCGAGGAGATGAAGAGATCCTTGTTGTAGATTAAAGGTGTTTGGTCAACGTCAAGATGGTTGACATTTCCTAATTACTACTTAGTAGTGAACCTAAAAGATCACACGCATATCCAGGTGTGATGGTTAACTAAGCGATTAAGGATGAAATTGTCATTAAGAGTTAATAACATTACCGTTGCGAGTTAAGGGATCAAGTTAAATAATTAATTGGTAAGGAGCAATCCTGAAGTATTGACATGCATGCCATTAAAAGTTAATGGGGGCCTTAGTGTCATTATGAGATAATAAAAGTGCTATTAAGAGTTAATAGCGGGCCTAGATGCAATTTCTGAAAGTTTTGGATAAGGGTGCCAAAACTATCGACAGCCTTGTGAAACTGTCGACAATTTCGACGAGACTGTCGACAATTCCTTGAAAACTATCAACAGTTTGATGATGTTGGAAAAATGCACAACTGTTTGTCGTCTTCTGCAACAAAAAGAGGACACATGGTAACAATGAACGATGGGATGCTAGGGGGAAGACGACGTGCGTCCTTGGTACAATTTCTTCTCTCTCCCTTGTCCCCTCCTGATTCCCTCATCGAATTTCCCTTTTTGTGTGTTCCCTAGAATTTCCAATCTGGGAGATATATGTGCTTATGTTTGTGCTGTGAGAATAGACAACCAAAGTGTGTGTTGGCTTGTTTTCCCTCAGCCATTCTTGTTGTTCTTTTCCCCATCTAGGAACCCTAACTCCTATTGCTCATTTTGCTTCTCTGATAGTTATTGTAGCTTATTGTTCTTGATAGTGAGACTATCAAGCTTGAGAAGCCTCTATTCTTAGCCTTCATCTCCCTTACTCTCTCTGTCTAGTGATTAGTGGTCAATTTTGTAAAAATTTGTTATAATTTTACCCTTATTTTGATCTTAAAATTAGTTTAAATTGAATATAAATATGCATTTTGTGATTGTGTGCAAGTTTAAAAATGTAAATATAAAAATATATATATAATACTTAAAAAATGAATATAATATATATAATATATGAATTGCATGCTTCACACAAGGAAAGCCCAAGCCCAAAACAAAGGAGGCCCAAGCCCAAAACTAAAGGCCCAACTTGTGGAAGCTTCTTAGATATTTTGTTTATCTTAGTATTATTAATTAGATATTTTGTTTATCTTTGTATTATTAAATTAGATATTTTGTTTATCTTAGTATTATTAAATTAGATATTTTGTCTATCTTTGTAATATTAAATTAAATAATTGTGTGGTCTCCATTACATCTTATGGGCCGTAAATAGCTCACTTGGCTGTACTTGTAACCATCCAATTTTTCTTGAATCAAAGCATAGTTGTGTTCTTAGAATTTCTTTCTCAATTCTTCAACTTTAGTTTCTATATCATTGTGTTATGTTTTTTTTTTGTTATCTTTATATCCACAACCTGATATGGTTGGTTAAATATTGTTCTTTAATTTCTGCAATTTTAATTCCCGTCTCTTTATTATCCACCGCCTAATATAGCCGGTTAAATACTGTCTTTTAATTTCTGTAATTTTAATTCTTGTTATTTAATTTTTTTCATTTAAATTCCTATTAATTAATTTTCATATGAAGATGTGTGGTTAAAATAAGACTTGGGCAAGGCAAGGACAGTGTATAATGCCCCTGATTTCCCAAGCAAAGCCGAACTTCAACTGTCGTAATATTGGTTTGAATTGAACTGAGTTATGCTTGTATATATACTCTTTGGGTTTAGATTGTAACGTAAGCCTAACTTAGAGTCTCCATGTCAGGTATGGTGGTTACTTAGCCTGGAAACTCTATCATACCCAAACTCAAATGAGACGATATTTTGTCTATTATTTACCGTTCAATTTATGGTAATTGCTTAACTTAGAGTCTCCATGCCATGTATGGAGGTTGCTAGACCTATAATTATCATCATCTTGAATTGGACTTAATAGCAAAATCTCAATTTATAAAATGTTTTGTATTAATCACAGTTCGATTTATGATAATTACTTAACTTAGAGAAAAATTTGGGTACAATTTTCCCCACTCCATCATCCCCACAACCATAAGCAAGAACCCTCGAGTTCGTCAACCTAAGTTGTATAAGATATATCCGAGCGGATCTCATCCGCAACGCGCTTTTCACCTCATACATCTTTTTCCCAAAGTCATTTTCATGCATATGGAAATGATAACTATGAAACAAACCATATTTCAACACTCTATTAATTATATGCATCAAGCTGCCACAACCCTTTTAAAATATATTTTTCATGCACAAGTTTCATCCATGTATAGGGGATTCAAGTTCAAAAAAGGAAAAGAGGCATTTTTGCATAAAAAGAACAAAGGGGCAGTAACTATTAACAGCTTGCAAGATAATTGTCAAGTAACAACAGTCTTCCCTTCCCCGAAATCCTGTCTCTCTTACTCGAAACCTTGGTAAAGTGGCTCAAAACCCTACCAAGTCCTAAACCTCTGCCAAAAACACGCCATCCCCAAGAAAGATAGGGTGAATAGCCCTTATTTGAAGCACTTGGAAGAGGATTAAAAGTTGTTTATTGAACAATTCTTTACAGTTTTACTTTGAACCCATTAGTAAGGGTTTTTCTTTAAAAATTGGCACCATCTACGAGCGGCCATGGCAGTCGCGGCTGAGGGTGGCTGGCGGAGGCAGCGTTGGCCATGGGTGGCAGCCAGAGAGGCCAGCGATGGCGGCAGCAGTCGCGTAGGCACGCTATGCGCGCAAGCTTGGTGAGGAAGAAAAGGGAGCAGGCCACGGCCGTAGGGTGCGGGAGAACAAAATGAAGAAGATGGTGAACAGTGGAAGGAGAAAAATAAAAGAAAAATAAAAGGAAAAGGAAATAAAGGAGAAAAAATAAGGAAAAATAGCCAAAAATTCCAGAAAAATTAGGGAAAGTTCTAGAAATTAATCTGGGGCCCGAGAAGCGCGCTAGAGGCCGAGAATGAGATTTGGGCGCAAGATTTACAGCCAAGGAAGCAACACCGGGTGAGCGTTTTCTCGATATCTTCTCCAGAATTAGTCAAGGTAAATTAATGATTTCTTCCCCAGTTATTTGCATTAAGCGAGTTAATGTAAAATAGTTATTTGTTGGATTAAACCCTATGTTAGGGTTGTTTGGAAAATTATTGATGACTGGTCTATGTGTAACACCCGGCATTACTTGGTGTTGAAAATAAATAATTTTTGAATATTTTGTTAGGATCTCAAGCGGTCCGGAAAGCCCAAGAGTCAATTTTGAGTAATTAATTAATGAAATATGTCGAATTAGCGGCAGGGAGTGCCCCGGGACTTGGATGTCTAGGGAAGAGAGCACGAGATTGTTGAGCGTCTTGAGATGAGGCAAATGACGCTGGAACCAGTCCGATCGAGAATAATTTTCGGAATAAATTCTGTATAAGCCCTAGGGGTGTACATGGTTCGGGTTGGCCGGTTTTTGGCCATTTTAGTACACCGAACCGCACATGCGATTTTCCTCTAGAATCGAACCGTGCGGTCTATTTTGATGCAGAAAACCGCACCCAACTGCACCGCATTTTGCGGTGTGGTGCGGTGCGATTTTTACGGTTTGACTACATTGATTCACTAGCACAACAAATCAAGGAAAAGAAGCAAGAAAAACATAAGGCAACCAGATCTGGCCTGGTCTTCAAAGGAAACCAGAAAATCAAAACATGAGACCAAGGTTTGGTCCCAGAAAACCAAAACAAAAATGACAAACAGCACAATGCAGCAGTACATTGGAAATCATAAACAACAAATTCAAACAATACTGGAGAGACGGAATAAGGAGGAAAGAAGCACCAACCATGAAAAACGAAGTAGACAACAAAAATGAAACACCTGTAGGAATGAAACTTATCCGTCATCCACTGAGCCCCTTCCCCACCCTCCCTGTCATTGGCCACCTCCACCTCCCTAACAAGCCCCTCCACCAGATGTTGGCTAAGATCTCCGCTCGCCATAGCCATGTCCTACTTCTCAAGCTCTTCGGCGAATCGTCGGTCGGATTGGGGAAGAGTGTGACGGTAGGGGAGAGAGGATAGGAGACGATCAACGATCAGATTTGAGGGAGGGTGCGGCGGCGGAACAGAGGATAGGAAGAATAAAAGGGGGATTAGGGTTGGGGTGGTTGGGTTTTTAGGCTTGTATATTTATAGTAATAAATATTTTTTATTTTTTATTTATTATATTTATTTTCGGGCGGTTCGGTTTCAAACCGAACCGCTAAATGTTGAAACCGAAAACCGCCGGTTTGGACATTTTCCAAACCGTTTCAAACCACAACACTCAAAAAATCGCACGGTTTGGTCCGGTTTGGTTCGGTCCGACCGGTTTCCGCGGTTCACCGGTTGTTTTGCACACCCCTAATAAGCCCAAGTGGGTGCCAATACCGAATAGTCGGAGGAGACCTCCAGGAAGCTGAGGGGACCCTAGGGGTGGTTTGGTTTTATGAATAAGGCAACCCTTAGGTGTTTCGGGGTGAAATAAAAGTCCTGTGCAGGCGCAGGGACGAAGTCAGCATTTCGAGTAAAAGCTAATTATTAATTTTGGAGAATTAAGGTTTTGGTGGCTTGTGGGTAATTAATTAAAATCTTGGGAGAGTCCAAGTATAATTATAAAATTCCTAAGTGTAATTATTATGTTCTAGTGGAATTATGAGAAAAATAGGGAATTAATGTGTAATATAGTGTATATATATATATGCGCGCGAGCTTGCTACGCAAGTCTCCAACAGTGCGCCTCCCCTGATATTTGAAATGGCATTGGATCAAAACAGAGAGGGATAGCAGAGATCGCGAGAGCAAGAGGGCTTAGCCGAGAGAGCTTGCGAGAGAGAGAGTGAGAGTGAGAGGGGCCAATCGTCCATGGCAGCAACTGCCATGGGCGATGATGGAAGGAGAAGGCCGAAGCGGCAGAGCAGCAAGGACGCGCGGTGGAGCTCATGAAGGCCGGAGGCGGAACGGGCTTGCTGCTGAGGCGGTGCTCGCGGCAGTGGCCGACGATGGCTCAGGGGGCCGATGCAGCAGCTCACGGATGAGCTTCGGCCATGGCTGCTGGTTGAGCGTTGGTGCGGCTGTGCTCGTGAGGCCGGGCTCGAGGAGTGGCAGTCGTTGATGGCGCCGTATGCGATGCTGGCTCCCGAGGGCGCGATGGCTGCTTGGGTGCGTCCATGGCTGGCCGAGGCCAGCGGTGGTGCGCGCAAACTGCTCGGGGGAGGCTGCCATGGCAGCTCGTGATGGCAGTGGGCAAGGCGGGGGAGGCTACCGTACACGGCGGAGCTGGCAGTGTGGGCCGGCGATGGCAGCAAGGCCGGCGACCGTGGCTGCTAGTGCGCAGCCGTGCCCAGTTGAAGAAGAAGAAGAAGCAAGTGAGGAGGAAGAAGCCGCGAAGAAGGAAGATGGTGAACAGGAGCTGATGGCGCGTGGGAAGAAGAAAGCAGGAGAAGAAAGAAGGAAATAAAGGAAAAATAAAATAAAAGAAAATCTGGAAATAAAGGAGAAAAATAAGGAAAAATCCCGAAAAATTTCAGAAAAATTGGGGAAAAGTCTGGAAATTAATTTGAGACACGATGAGCGTGTCAGAAGCTTGAAATCGAGATTTTAGGTGTGAGGTGGCGGCTCAGGAGCCATCATCGGAGTAGGCATTTTTGGATTTCTCTTCCAGATTAGTTGAGGTAAATTTATAATTTCTTTTCGAGTTAATTTCCCTTATTTGAGATAGTGATATAATGTGAAGTGTTGATTGGTTTAAACCCTCGGTTGGGGTTGTTTCGAAATTTGTTGATGAGTGGCGTTGTGGTGTGGCAAAATCATAGGCTTGGGATAAATGCCTGATGTGAGTTGGGTTTGTGTGTGTTTGCATCTAGGTTCGACCGGGGAGGCGATGATCCTAGAGGAGGAACTTGAGGTTCAGGTTGGAGTTCATGCCAAGGTAGAGTTGAGGCTTCGAACCAGATAAGGGACGGCCCCATGTGGAGGTGGCCTTGCAAGTTGGAAAATGTGTTTGATAATGTTTTTATGTTGCATTTGCATGTAGTGGTTAACACTTGCGTGATGCGAGAACTAGTGAATCTGTGGCCATATGGAGGACTAGTGTTGTGAGGGCTGATAGGTTAATGCCTCAAATCTTGGAGGGTTGTGAGGATGAGTGGGCCTAGCCTCATTTGCATGCATTGGCATACATAAATATGATTATATTCATATTTACATGCATTGCACCCTTACTGAGTCTTTATGACTCATGAGGTTTTACCTCATGTGTAGATGATGCAAGTCCAGATGCAAGCAGGGATGGTGCCGGGAGGCTGTTGTGGCAACTAGCAGTGTTGCCCGAGTTTTGTATTTTACTATCTCTTGTTCGTAGCCATCTGGTGTTATGTATGTATACCCTTGGGAGTAATTGTATATGTTGTTGAGCGTTAAATGTATTTAATTATTGTAATCATCATAGTGTGATAAATGATTGTTCGTTGTATATGACTTAGTTGGCCAAGCTGAGTTTCGGACCAACTAATGATCAGCGAGGTAAGTTCTCATAAATCCCCAATACTCAGCAAAGTGTTTGTTATGCTAGCTTTGTGCTTGGGTCACCTCTGGCTTACTTTGAGGCGAGCTGAAGAGAGGTGACTCTCACTCGGGTTTCGAGTCTCGGTCCGTTAAGTTTTCTTGTTTAATTTGGGACCGATTCCTGAGTAGAGCGAAGGGAAAGACAAAGCCTAGTTCCCATCTAGGGCGTTTCTTGTTAAAACATAGTCCAACCCTTCAGAGATGGTTTGTCAGGTGAGTAATCTGGTCGATTATTTACCGGTGGCGCCCATAAGTGGGAGCGGGTCGTTACACTATGCCGTGGTTGGTATTATTTTATTGAGTTGTTGATGGATGGTTCTGATGGTGTGTGTGGTGAAGTTGAGGGCATTGGTTTAATGCCAGATGTTAATGGAGTTGGGTTTGTGTGTGTTTTCATCTAGGTTCAATCGGGGAGGCGGTGATCCTAAAGGAACTAGAGGTTCGGGCTGGAATTCGGGCCGATGCAGAGATAAGGCTTCGAGCCAGGTAAGGGACGACCCCATGTGGAGGCGGCCTTGTAAGTTCGTAAATATGTTTAATAATATTTTTATGTTCCATTGGCATGTAGTGGTTATATCTTGTGTGATGCAAGACCTAGTGGACCTATAGCCATATGGAGGACTAGTGTGGTGGGGGCTGATAGGTTGATGTCTCAAACCTTAGTGGGTTGTGAGGATGAGTGGGCCTAGGCACATTTGCATGCATTTGACATACATAAACATGATTATATTCATATTTACATACATTGCACCCTTACTGAGTCTTTACGACTCATGAGGTTTTACCTCGTGTTGTAGATGATGCAAACCCAAATGCAAGCAGGGATGGTGCCGGGAGACTGTTGTGGCAACTAGCGTCGTTGCCCGAGATGTGTGGATATGTATTTTCTTATATGTATTCGTGTGTTTGAATGTAAACGTTCTTGTGCATTGGATGTATGTAATTGTTGTAATCATCATTGTGATAGATGATTGTGAGTCTGCGTGATTTATAAGTTGCTTGAGTTGTTGAGGCCAAGTTCAGACCGAGTCAAGACCAGCGAGGTATGTTCTCACAAATCCCCAATACTCAGCTAAATGTTTATTATGCTAGCTTTGTGCCTGGGTCACCTCTGGGTTGCTATGGGACGAGCTGAAGAGAGGTGACGCTCACTCGGGTTTCGGGTCTCGATCCGCTAAGTTTTTCTTATTTGAATTGAGACCGATTCCTGAGTGGAGCGAAGGGAAGGACGAAGCCTAGTTCCCACCTAGGGCATTTCCTGTTGAAACATAGTCCAACCCTTCAGTTGTGGTTCGTCGGGTGAGTAATCCGGTCGATTATTTACTGGTGGCGCCCATAAGTGGGAGCGGGTCATTACAGGTTTGCACAGGGACTTCCACTCGCGCCCTAACGGTGCTCTCATGTTGTAGGCCACTCTATTATCAAGGGTCACTCGGTTATCAAGGGCCACTCGGTTATCTTCGGCCACTTAGTTATCTTAGGGCACCTGATCACCAGACCCACCTTATCATAAGACCCACTTGATTATCAGACTCCCAGCACACGGTGACGAGACTCCCAGCGCATTGGTGATGAGACTCTCAACGCGTGTTGGTGACAAAACTCTCAAAACGCTCGCGAGGCCTGAGTAAGACTACCGCGACCAACCATACACCAATTGTATTCTCCCACGAAAAAAAATAGATTGTTGTATTTTGGCAACAACACTCTCTATTTTAATGTCCTACTCCCTTTTCAGATTTCTGGCAAATGAAATTCAAATTAAGGAGGCTTCTATAGGATTTATCTAGCTTACATTTCATTTACCACATTAAGCCCACAATTGTTTACTTTAATTTTCTCCTTTAGACTTGTTGACTTTTTAATCTTTCCATTTACCACATCAATCCCACAATTATTAACTTTAATTTTCTCCTTTGAATTTTCCACCCGTCATGTCCCTCTATTCTTCTTTTTCTTTAATCCCCAACACCTAAGACAAGCCAATAATGATTCTTATTACACACATACACAATACTTGATTCACTAACAACTTAAACCATTTGCCAGGGTATTACAAGCAATCTGAGCAACTTAAGCAAGATTCTTCTTTAAGCCTAGAAAATGATAAACATCTTTTTAAGAAACACCATCAACATTTGAAATATCCTTCTTTTGCTACCAAATGTAATGAATTATCAACCATCACAATGGCTCTTTTTCCACAATGCGGATGAACATCGGAGAGTAAAGAAGCATTTCACGTTGCATGATGAGAGCAACCAAAATCAACAATCCAATCCTTGTTATAGTTTATGGAAACATTAGCATATGTTTATGAATTGATCTAATGTGCAACATAAGTCACAATAACAAGTTGATCAATGGCTTCAATGGATAAGCATTGCTCCCACTTGAGTTGTTCAAACTCACTAGTTTCATGTGCAACATTTACTCCTGCTTTTATGAGATTTACACAACAATTTTGTTTAATATGGCTTGACTTCCCGCACCAATTACACACCACCTTCACACAACAATCATGCTTTAACTGTCCCAGCTTTCCACACCTATAACAGCCTTTTGAATTACCTCTGGACTTTCTTTTGGTTTTGGATTGCTTGTTGTCACTTGAATAATGCTTGGAGGAAAAATTGCTTTTTGCTTTGTCTTTTGTGTAAAAACCATCTTTCACTTAAGAGGGATATTGTTTGTTTCTTCTGGTCATTTGTTTCACTAATGCTTCCTGATTTGAGAGAAGATTCTCCAACTCAATGATAGAAGATTGATTTACCCACCCTTGTATCGAAGAGATAAAATGCATAAACTCTTTCCGCAGTTCGCGAATAAGATAATAACTGTAACGCCCCGCTCCCACTTACGAGTGTTACTCGTGAACAATCACCCGAATTGTCCACCTGCCCGGCCTTTGGTGAAGGGTGGACCATGTTTCAAGACGAAACGCCCTAGGTGGGAACTAGGCTCGTCCTTCCCTTCCCTGAACCCCAGGATTCACTAGCAGAATTGGGCTTTAGCCACACCGCATTGGCTATAAAGAAAATCTCATTTAGACGCCCAATCGCCATTTTCTCCATTATTTTTAATTCTTTTTCCATTCAAGAATTTTTACCGGGCTCCATAAAATCACCATTTAAATCAATCCATTAATTGATTACCAAATTTGGAGGAAAAACTCAAATTTTCAATTTTCCAAAATTTCGGCATTTTCTCCAAAAATGGTCGAAAAATCCCTTTATTTTGAAAATTCCTCTGGGGCTCAAAATCAATTTAGAAATGCCCTTTTATTTCCAAAAATTCCAAAATTTTAAAAAAATTTGGCCTGCGGGGCCCGCTGGCACGCCCGGGGCCGACGCGGGTTGGCCGCGTGCCCGCGGGCCCTCGCCCCCATGCGCGCCTGCTGCCCGCGCCCGCTGCTGCCTGGCCCTGCTGCTGGGCCTGCTGCCACTGTTGCCTTCCACACTTCTTTTCTTCCCTTTTTTTTTTTTTTTCTTTCTTGGGCATTTAAACCCCAAATTTTTCCAGAAATAAAATTTAACAAATATGCTTCACATTCCTTCCATTTTTGCCTCTATTTTTCCAAAATTAAGACTTAAACCACCTCTTTGAAAATTACACAACATACACCAAAATTTCCTTCCATTTCACACATGAGCCTTACACATCCTATTGTTGCTCACATAACAACCTCCAAAATAAATACCATACATGATTAAATACAACAATTGGGCTCTCCTAGCCATAAGGTCACAATTAAAATAAGCACATGCCTAGGCTTCTTTAAGCCTTATCTTTACAACAAAAATAAAGGAAATATACACCAAGAGCTTCCAACCACAAGCTTGCAACTTTCCCTTTTTCTCTTGACATAAAACAACCTACAAGGGGAGGATAAAACCTCATGAGCCACAAAGCTCAGTAAGGGTGTATATGCAAAGTAAATACAAGCATAACAAGTCTATGTAATGGCAAATGCATGCAAGCATGATTAGGTTATTCCAACCTCACAACCCAACATGGTTTGAGGTATCAACCCACCACTTCTTTCCCACCCCCATGGCCATAGGTCTCATATACAAGTAAAGCATGCAAAGAGATACATAAAAATTTATGCAACCTACTTACAATGCAATGCAAGGCCTCCACTACTTGGGGTCATCCCTTACCTCATTCTTGAACTTTTAAATCTTTATCTCAAGAAAGCTTCCAACATCCTTTTCTCCCACCTAAAATGGCATTTCAACAAGCCACTTATTTTTTGCATACAAGCATACCAAAAAAATAAAGAGAAGAAAGTAACTTGCCTTTACTTCTTCATCATCTTCTTTCTTTTCTTCACTTTTCCCTCCATGGAAGACTTCTTTCTCTCTCTTTCCTTCCTTCCTTCCTTCTTGATTTCTTTCTCCAAATGGCCAAAGAAAGAGAAGACTTCCTTACTTGCCATTTTATACTAGTTTTCCATATTTCAAGAATGCATCCTAGCCACTCACTAAAGGCACAATCCATGTGCTTAAGGGAAAACTTAAATCTCAACCATCCATTTTAATAAACAAGACTTCTCTCTTGGAGAAAACACAAGAAGCACAATCCATGCCATTTGGTCTTCTTAGATCTCCACCCTTAATCTTGTCTTGAAATCCCAAAATAGAATTTCTTTTCCATTTATTTAATTTGGTCATTTTCCCCCATCACATTAGAGACCACTTTGAATGACATAATCACTTTCTTTCACATTTAAATAAATCCCACAATTTTCCAAAGCATTAATGAGACCATTTTCCCATTTTCTTTTTGCATTTATTTAACTCTCATATTTTCCAAGGCATTAATGGTGACCATTTACCATTTTCTTTTGGATTTTTCCTTAATCCATATAATCATGCCTCTCATTAAATGCTTGAAAGACCAATTAATATTTCTTTTGCATTTAATTAAATCACCCCATTTATACTTGAACCACAAAATGCCAAGTGTCACAACAAGAGACTAACCTTGGCTTCCAAGTTTTAATCTCATCCCTCCACGTGGCATTACCACATTAATTCACCATTTTAGGGAAAAATAATTATTTCCTCCAATAATTTCATATTCTCCATTTTTCCTATTTTTCATAATTAATTTTCTCTATGGAATTAAATTCCGAAATTTTTAAAATACCCTTTGTGAATTTATTAATCTCATATATCTCCACATAAATACCAAATTAGGATTTTATTCACTTACACACCTAATTCCACACAGGAATTATTTTTAATTTATCAAAATACCCTTTATTGGACTTCTTTATCCAAATTACCAAAATACCCTTCTCATGGCATTCTCAATCTCAAGGATCCATCACTTTCTCAAGGGCATTTTTGGAAGTTTTCTTACTTCCTTTGCTATTCTCTTAACACCGATTACATCGGGTGTTACAATGACGCAAACCAATGTCACTCATAGGCTCCTTCGTATCCAATTCTAAAATTTCAACACACAAGGTTTTAAGTTTTAAAGAATATTCTGAAACTGAAAGATTATCTTGAGTCATCCCAGCAAGTGCGTTCTCCTAATACTGTAGCCTCATCGTGTTCTTTTGAGTGAACAACCTTTCCAGTGTCTCCCAAATTTCCTTTGGTGACTTCACATCACAAAAATGCTCGATGTACTATTTATTGATTGATGTTCACAAAGCAAACAAAGCTTTGCCACACTTGATCTTCCACTTCCTCCACAACTCAGCATTCTGCGACGTATCTTCTAGAATTACAACATCATCACAAGAGCTAAGATCCCACAAATGTTGCCCTTGTAGATAAGCTTCCATGCATAGCTTCTAGTAACTATAATTGTCACCAAGAAGCTTGTCTACAGAGACACTGCTTCCACCATTCAAACATTTAGTAGGCAACCTGACTCTAATACCATGACATAAATATTAATACAATAAGCAACCAAAAATAAAAGAAGAAATGATTTGTTAAAACTAAATTTTGTTACTCAACGAAGATCTGAACAAAAACAATGATTACAAACTTTATAAATACTAAAAATTTCCTAAAATGTCTCAACCAACACCAACATGTCTTCTGAGTTATTTTCCTAAATAAAAGCCACTAATTCCTAAATAAAAGCAGGATAAAATCAACTTCCTAAATAAATGGAAAGCTAAAAACAAACTAGACTTATTCGACAAGACTAATTCAACAACTTCTAATGTGCAAAATATGACAGTAAGTTTCACTAATTTGCAATAGAATATTTTGGAAAGTATACTGAGTTAAGTCAGTGTCCAGGTCCATTTGCTAAACTCCTTGAAAGTCATAGCATATGTGCACAATATATTATGCCAAGTGCACCAAAGAAAAATCTTATAGCAGAAAGGCATAATCAGACATTAATGGATATGGTTAAGAGCATGACGAGTAATGCTTTGTTACCCAATTTTTTGTGGATGTATGCACTCAAAACTGCAACGCATTTTTTGAATAAGGTTCTTAGTAAGGCAGTTCAAAAGACACCTTTTTAACTATGTACAGAAAGGAAACCTAGTTTAAGACACTTGCATGTTTGGGGTTGCCAAGTAGAAACGAGAATATATAATCCACATGAAAGGAAACTAGGCTCTAGAACAACCAGTGGTTACTTATTGGTTATGCAAAGAACTCTAAAAGGTACATATTTTATTGTTCAAACCATAGTTCGAAAATTGTGAAAAATGATAATGTAAGATTCTTAGAGAATGGTGAAGTTAGTGGGAGTGATGAACGCCAAAATGTGAAAATAAATGAACACCATGACAAGGTAATAAGGGAAACTAAGGTAGATGTCCCTTTACCCATACTTGCTGCTTCTTCCACTTTTACACCAAATGTTGTTCCTAACACTGAAGATCATCCTGATAATACTGAACAACAAGTGGTTGAAGAATCACTACTGAAGTGGTTGAAAACACATGGCTTGAAGGCACTAGCTCACAAATAGCTAATGCAGATCAACCACAAGAAATGACATTAAGGAGATCTCAAAGAACAAGGAAATCAGCCATTTCAAATGATTATGTGATTTATTTGCAAGAGTTAAATTTTGATATTGGAATTAATAAAGATCGAATTTCGTTTTCACAAGCCATAGAAAGTGAACAATCTAATAAGTGGAATGATGCTATGAAAGATAAGTTAAAATCCATGGAACATAAGAATATCTGAGATCTCATCAAGTTGCCAAAAGGTTGTAAAAGAGTCAGTTGTAAATGGATTTTTAAGGCCAAAAGTGACTCAAATGGCAATATCGAACGATATAAAGTTAGACTAGTTGCCAAGGGTTATACTAAAAAAGATGGCATTGATTATAAAAAGACATTTTTGCCTGTCTCAAAGAAATATTCATTGAGGATAAGTATAACACTGTTGGCTCAGTATGATTTGGAGTTACACCAAATGGATGTGAAAACAAACTTTCTTAATAGGGATTTGAAGGAGCAAGTTTATATGGATTAACCTGAGGGTTTTTCCAAAGAAAGCAAAAGTCATATGGCATGTAAACTTAAGAAGTCAATATATGGACTTAAACAAGTTTCCCGACAATGGTACATCAAGTTTAATGATACCATAATGTCATTTGGATTTAAGAAAAACATCATTGATCGATGTATATACCAAATAGTCAGTGGGAGCAAGTTTATTTTTCTAATTCTATATGCTGATGATATTTTGCTTGCCACTAATGATTTGGGCATGTTATGTGAGACTAAATGTTTTCTCTCAAAGAGTTTTGAAATGAAAGAAATGGAAGAGGCATCCTAGGTGATAGGAATTGAAATATTTCAAGACAGATCACAAGAAAAGTTAGGATTGTCTTAGAAAGCCTACATCAAAAAAATTCTAGAGATATTTAATATGGACAAGTGTTCAGCTGGAATTTCTCTAGTACAAAAAGGATACAAATTCAGCCTTATGCAATGTCCAAAGAATGATGTAGAACAAAAGAAGATGGAAGCAATTCCATATGCTTCAGTTGTTGGCAGCCTTATGTATGTGCAAACTTGCACTAAGTTAGACATAAGTTTTGCAGTCGATATGTTAGGAAGGTATCAAAGTAATCTGGACTTGGATCATTCGAAAGCTACAAAGAAAGTGCTGAGGTACCTACAAGGAACAGAGAAGTATATGCTCATGTACAAAAGATCTAACATTTCAGGAGTAGTTGGATACTCATATTCAAATTTTGCTAGAATGCCTTGATAATAGCAAGTCTACATTTGGATATCTGTTTCTATTAGCAAAATAAGCAATATTCTGGAGGAGTGGGAAACAATTTGTCATTGCTGCATCAACTATGGAGGCAAAGTTTGTGGCGTGTTTTGAAGCCACAATCCTTGCATTATGGTTGTAGAACTTTATTTCAGGGCTTGTGGTTGTCAACCCCAATAGTAAGCCACTGAAAATTTATTTTGAATATTCTGCAACAATTATCTTCCCCAAGAACAACAAATGCTCAAGAGGTGTCGAACACATGGAATTGAAATATTTTGCCGTTAAGGAGAAAGTTCAGAAGAAAAGAGTGTCAATTGATCACACTCTGAGCTCAACCTAAGTTATTTAAGGAACATGTATATAGAATGGGACTTGGTTGTAATGATGATTAATGTTGTGATGACACTTTGAGATATTACGTTTTTCTTGTTTCTTATGTTTATGTACACATTATTGTTTTCAATTAAACAAGAAAAGTCTTTACAAACATTATTGTGGACCATTATGGATTTGTGATGAGTTGTAGGTGTGGTGGTATATGAAAGAGAGTGCATGACATTAAATAATGCATAACTACCATAACTTGCACTAAACAATGTGTCATGTTATGATGTTATCAACCATTATCAATATAGTAATTGGGCCAAGTGGGAGAATGTAAAATTTATTTTTCAATTCAAGTAAGTGGCTCGATTAGTGGGATGCGGGGTAGTAGGGGTGGTTATTTTAATGGGAGAAACCACCCAACCACTACATACAAGAGGTTACAATGTTGTTTCTTCCTATATATAGTGATAGAAAGCCATAAAATGGAATCCATCATTATCGTTTATGTCGATTAAGGCCTAGAAAGAGAAATTGAACCAAACTTTTTTATTCTCTAACGAAGAAGACTATGGGGTCCTCGTCATCAATTAATTCATGTACGCGTTTAGTTTTCAATATACAAACTATCATGAAACCATACAAATTTCAAGATCTTATTTATGTTTAATGCCTATGAAACGAAGAAATTTTTGAATACATGAGATCAACAATGGTTTTTTTTTTTTAATACATGAGATCAACATGAAATTTCATCATCAACCATCATCGATCGTTGCAAGAGATCAACAATGGTTTTTATTTTTATTTTTAATGTTAGTTAAATTTGATTTTGTTTTATTTAAATAATATCGTTATCAACGAAAGGGTGTTTCATAAAAGAGATTAAAATCATAAGGACTTTCAGAGACACATGGGTTATGAGTGAAATTTATGTATTTTTAAGTTTATTTTGTTAAGAAAAGTGGTGGTCGGTTGATGTTGATTAGCAAATGAAAAATTGGGTATGGCAAAAATGCATTTATTTATGGGTAAATTACAAAAAATACTCAACTTTCTCATTTGTTTTGAATTTAAACTAAACTAGTTACCCAACTTTTTGTTTTGTTTCAATTCTATACTATCATTATGTATTATTATATTTTGTTGTTAACTACTGACTCAACAAACCAATATGAAAAAATATGAGATACATATGATTGTCACATTTCTTGCCTCCCTTTCTCTCTCTTCCCTTTGTGAAGTTTAACGTCAAACATTGCTAACACCACTTTCTTTCTCTCACTTGGAAAGGGATGTTTATTTTTTTGAGCTAGCAATTCAAAATAAACCCTTACCATCTATGTTAGCTTTGAAATCTAATGAAGATTTGGGAGATTGGAAAATAATAGAAATTATAGTGTTTGTGTTTGTAAAAGGAAAATTGAAAGTTTGGTAGAAGATCCAATCAATTTTTTTTTAAAAAAAATGAATAATATATTAGGCTGCGTTTTCTTTACTTTTTAATTTTCAGTTTTGAGACCACGTGTCCCAAGAATACAAATCGGGTCTGCCAAAACTCACATTTAGAAAACTTAGCATACAACTGCTCATCTCTGAGCTTCTGCAGAACCATGCTTAGATGTACCTCGTGGATCTCAGGGCTCGGTGAGTAGACTAGGATGTCGTCAATAAAAACTATAACAAAGGAATCCAGATATTCCTTAAACACCTTGTTCATTAGATCCATAAACACTGCAGGTGCATTGTTCAGCCCAAATGGCATGACCACAAACTCATAATGCCCGTAACGTGTACGAAATGCGGTCTTCGCAATATTCTCATCTCTGACCCGCACCTGATGATAACCTGACCGCAAGTCTATCTTAGAGAACATCGATGCACCACGCAACTGATCCAGTAAATCATCCACACGAGGTAGGGGGTAGTTATTCTTAATTGTTACTTGATTAAGCTGTCGATAATCTATACATAATCGATAGACCCGTCCTTCTTACGCACAAATAATACTGGGGCCTCCCAGGGTGATGTGCTCGGTCGAATAAACCCCCTCTCCAAAAGATCTTGCAACTGCACCTTGAGTTCTTTCAGTTCATTGGCAGCCATACGGTAAGGAGTCTTGGAAATCGGCTGCGTACCTGGTATTAGATCGACTGCAAAATCAATCTCCCGGTGCGGCGGTAATCCCAGCAACTCATCTAGGAACACATCTGGAAAGTCTCGCACCATAGGATAGGCAGCCAACTCCTTCTTCTCCCCAGCTATCATGGTCACAAATGCAAAATAGGCTTCACACCCACGTCGTATAAGCCTCTCGGCATGCATAACTGATATCATCGGCGTAATCACCACTGGCTTCACACCCCGGTATGTAACAACTGGTCTCCCCGGGTGCTCAAATGAAATCACCTTCCAACGACAATCAACTCGAGCATAGTGCCGTGAGAGCCAATCCATACCCAACAGTAAGTCAAAATCCTAGATCGTCAAAACAATAAGATCCCCCAAAAATACCTGGTCGTGAATCCCTATCTCGCAATCCCTGACCATCTCATTCCCCAACAATACCATCCCTCCCGGTGTCGAAACAGACAAATCATATGGCAAGGGGTTACACGGGATCGGGATCTTATGCAACAGATGGGGTGCTATGAAAGAATGGGTAGAACCTGTATCAAATAAGGCACGTACGTCGTGACCATGGAGAGAAAGTATACCTTGTACTGTGTCACTGCCCTCAGCTGCCTCGGCTGCTGTCACCGCAAACGCATTCCCCTACATCTATACTCTCTTTATGGGCCCTGGGCGTTGTGCTACTGGTAGAGGCAATGGCGCTACTGGACCCTGCACCCCCGATGCAGTCTGCCTCTGAACTGGTCTAGGCCCTACACCTCCAGTCCGTAGCCCTCCAATCTGTGTTGGCTAGGTGCACACGTTCGCCCGATGGCCTCTCTAACCACAACGAAAACAAATGATATCCTGCCCTGTGGCCGGTGTAGTCGGTCTAGGCCCCTGTGGACAATCCCTCTTCAAATGTCCCCGCTGACCACAGCGATAACACACGTCCCGACGTACATCCTGGCACTGTCCCTGGTGTCTCTACCGGCACTGTGGAAGCCCTGAACTCTTATTGCTCGCATCCCACTTTCTCTTCTTATTGCTGCGCCCTGCGCCCTTCATGACTAACTGATCCGATCAAGCCTCCAATCAGTCCCTCTCCACTGCGTGGGCTCGCTGAACAGCTGTAGAAAAGTCGGGTGCCTCGATACCAGCCATGGCGTGGCGAAGCTATGGTCGCAACCCCCTTTGAAACTTGCTGACTCTGCGAGACTCAGGGGTCACTAACTCTGGAGCATAACGAGATAACGCCACGAACTCAGTCTCATACTATGTGACTGTCTTGCTCCCCTGTTGTAAGTCAATAAACTCGAACACCTTCTGCTCTTTGACCCAAGCCGGTACATAGGTCTCATTGAATGCCTAGACAAACTGTACCCTTGTCGGGCGCCCATCACCATATCGCTGTCTGGTGGTCTCCCACCATCACTCGACGTCCCCCCGCAACAAAAAGGTCCCCAATCGAACCCTATGGGCCTCTACACAGCCTATAGATCGTAAATGCTTTTCCACTACCAATAGCCAGTCCTCGGCCTCTGTTGCGTCGGCGCCTCCACTAAACTCTAGCGGACGTAGGGCCATAAAATCTTTAAGTAATGCGGCACTAGAACTATCCCCTACTCCCGGCGTACCTGAATGTGACGCCTGGGCCATAATGGTCCTACCATCATGACTGCGCTCCTGACGTAACTGTGATGCTGCCAGTACATCTACAGCTCGTAAAATACCCGCCAATGTCTCCTGCATGTTCGGAGGCCCTAGCTGTCTCTCATCTCCTGTACCTGTGTCGGTACCTCAAGAGTAGGAACAAGATGCCCTCTACCTCGCGCCAGCGGTCTACCACGACCTTGTCCACGGCGTGCGTCCATGAGTCCTACATAACCAAAATTAATTAGAACGCATTTCGAAATTACAGACACGACCTAACACTCTAACTTTACCTAACAGCCTTGGTGTACAGTTATTTGTCCCCCAAATTGACTCAACGACGCTCTGATACCAACATTGTAAGCACCCCCGCCCGGATATCCCAACCACCTAGTCTATCCGAACGAAAGCGCTTACATAAGGGAAGAGAAATAAACACAAGACAAAAATACCCTGGCATGCATACATAAAAAATACAACAGCGAAAGCAAAATGATAAACATGCACGCCCACAAGTACCCCCTGGAATAGCGGTCAAGGAGTATATAAAAATATACAGACACTTGTGCCAACAAATAAAAGATACAAGGAACAACCCGGCACAGTAAAAAATGAGAGACAGAACTCCTAACAAAATATCAGAGACAACGAGGGCAAGCTAGATGTACACCCTACCGACACGGCTGGCTGCTAGGTGGAATGATCTTCGCCCTCGCTCTCGGCCTTCGCCTTACCCTTATCTGGAATGATGGAAAGCAAGGTGAGTCGCAAGATTCAGCAAGTTATAAGAAAAGAAAGGCTGTGGAGTAAATAAAGGAAAAGGTCACCCCGAACCGTCCCACACATACACACAAGCCATGAGACGCAATAATACAATAATGCAGTATAATAAAAGCACATACCGGTCATTGGAGCCCACATAAGACACCTGGCACCCAAGTCCCATACCAACCTGCTGCTGCCCTGAAAGGCAACATAAATCTCCACAAACCTACGCGCGCTGTCCCGCGTTGGTACTTCCGTCACCCGTGTCCATGTCGGTACTCCCGACACCCGAGCCATGGGCTCCCTTAGAACGGTCCTCCCGTTCGAGAACTAAATACTACCAGTAGCCATGCAATGCACATAAAAATGCAATGGCGTAGTGAGCATCAACGTCATACACTGGCGCCTATACATCCAAGCATCAAGCCATGCTCCGCCCACATAGTAAACCACACGCGATGCATATGCCCGTGCTAGATGCATCATAACCAAGCTAGGATGTCTGTGACTAAGCATAACCAGATCTTGAAAACCCCAACATGTAGCTCGTACCCATGTGCACACCAAAACATGCAATAAGAAATAAATGATACCAATCATGCTATAATCACGTAACGGTGGAGCTAATTAACAGTGCTTGGCATCGGTCAACGGTGAGTGGATAGGAGAGACCAGCCGGTGGCCTAAAATAGACCGTAGAACAGTCACTCCGTCACCGAACAACCGATCCTTGCCTCCACTGCACAACCGCTCTAGCCTATAAACAACCAAAAATCCATAATAATACCTGAACAGCTAAGAACCTAGCCCCGAGTGAGTACGACATCATTTCCATAGGCTTGGGGGTGGCACGAACCCCCACAGGCAATCAACGAATAAAATCCTCGAGACCAGTTTAATAAATTAAATTTTTAAAACACACCGTTTAAAATTCCATAATTTATTAACAGCCGAAACAAACGAAGGGAGGTCAAACAAATTGATAACGAAAGAATCGACGAGGTGGGTATAAAGAACTTGCCTTTACGAAGATATCCTTAGGCTTGATTTGACCCAACACGGTAAAATTTATACAAACTACAACACCCAAATTATTTGCTAAAATTAACAAAATCGGACTCCAAACGAAATTTCGACCGTATAGAATATTAATTACTAACTTGTCTACTTACCTGGCAATTTAAATCTTTAATTAAACTTGAATTAATCTGAATTTTTCCACCAAAATCTCCCAAATTTCGAGCTCGCGCACGCTACTTATTTTTCTTTAATTTGCTGGCTATTCTGCTGAAAGAAGAATGCCCGAAATCGGGCTTAAATAGGGGCAAAAATGAAAGGAGGAGGAAGAGCCATGTGGCAGCGCGCGGGCCAGACGCTGGGAGGCCACCGCCTCAATCGAAACGACGTTGTTTCAACACCCAAGGCTGATTAAAATCAGCCAAATTCCCTCAGCCTCGCCCGTTTGCCTGCGGATTCAAACCCGTGCCTCGCCCACGGCTGCCTTCGCGCGCGACCGCTCGCGCCCGCACGCCACCTTCAACCTATATATACCTTACATTAAATTTAAGGTGACTTTTCGGCCCTTTCTGAAATTTACACCAGCACCCTCCAACTTCCATTATTTACACACACACCCCCTTAATTAATTACACTAACACCCGAAACTTCTAAAAATCCCACAATTTAATTTATATCAATTTTTTTCTTATTCCAGAAATATTCTAAAATAACATAATTAATTATCCTAATTTCTTATTTTCTTAAAATCACATAATTTATTATTATTTATAACAACAATGATTTTAATATTCCTTTTAATTTAGATTTACACAATAACTCAATAATTAAATTAGTTTATTATTTACGGTCACTACAAATATAGTTGTAACTAATTAAAATATGACTAAATTTATATTTTTGTTCTTGTATTTTAACTTTTTTTATGTGGTCACATAAATTTTTCGTTGTTTTGATTATATTCCAAAATTTAATTTTTGAGTAAATTTAATCCCTTGTATTTTAACATTTTTTTCATATAGTAACCATAATGTTTCATTAATTCAATTACATCTCTAGATCTGTATTTTTGAGTTAATTTAATATTTATATTTTCATATGTGAAAAAAAAAGAAGGTCAAATGAAATGATAAATTATACATCATAATTTGTTTATATCAAAGTATAAGGGTTAAATTGACTTAAAAATGCAGACTTAAGGGTATAATTAAAATAATAAAAAATTTAGATTGCTATACGAAAAAAATATCAAAACATAGGAATTAAATTGATTAAGAAAGGTAAGTACTGGGGTATAATCGAAATAATAAAAAATTCAAGTAATCATATAAAAAAATATAACAAGATAGGGACAAAAATATAGGTTCGGTCACGAAAATATAGAATAAAAAAATATTTTTTTTAAATGATATGTTTAAAATTGGAATAAAAATGAAAATTAAGTATTTTTTAATAATTTACCTTTTATTTATTTACTAATTAATTAATATTGGATACATCCAGCGTCAATAGAGTATAAACGCGTAGTAAGAGAGGGAATGTGAGCAAAAAACCAGAAAAAATGAGCAGCGCGGAATTTTGCCGCCTCAAGCTCTCCTCCTCACCCACCTTATCCCCAATCCCGAACCTCGCCTCCGCCTCCGCCTCCTATGGCGCCTCTTCACCTTCTCTCTACAGCAGCAGGTGCAGATTATCTGTTGTTGTTCCTTCTCATTATCATTATGCCGTCAGCGCAAGGTGCCGTCGGCCCAGATATCGCGTCTCTTGTCACGCCACTACTGACGTGCAATCCAAACAAGTTCCCTCCTCTGATGAGGTCGAATTGTCCGCCCTAGTTGGCCGAGATCGTCTTCTCAAGGTAGTTACTCAGGCTTTGCCTTTTGCTATTTCTTTCACTGTCTTCGGGATGGGAAAATCTTGAAAGCAAGCGAATAGTAAAACAATGAACAAACATACACACCACAAATCCGAGAAAGACAGGTTTCTTAGTGAACCAATTTGTTAAGCCCATTGGGAAGATAACTTGTTTGGAGATATGTAAGCATTGGATTGAAGGAATAAAAGGGAAGTAACTCTTCCTGTTGCCTGGTTAAAAAAGGGTCAGTGAACAAAGGGGAAGAATTATTCTTTCTCTTGTTAGGATAATAGACAGGGGAGGGGAATAATATCGTTGATGCGAGAAAGAAGAGAACAAAATAAAAGCAAGGGATACTTTCTTCATTATGTGTTAAAAAAATTATAAAAAAACTGTTTTTTGTTGAAAGTGAGGGAACTGGTCTAACGAATCTTTTGAATAGCTGCCATAGCAAGAAAGACACTAACAAAAGCAATCTTAGCCTCTAGAGAGAATGTATCACCATAATTAACCCTTTGCAACCAATTGGGCTTTCAGATGATCAATGGTGCCATTCGGACTAACCTTAATAGTAAACACCCATTGACAACCAACAATAGGCTTTCTTGAAAAGAGAGGAACAAGATCCCACGTCTCATTAGCTAGATGTCACAGCCCTAGGGTTACTTAGGGTTGTGATAGGAATTGGGGGAAGAAATCAAAATAGAAGGAAAGGGGAAATCAGTAGAAAGAGGGAGAAATATTGAGAGAAAGGGGGGAGAAACAAGAAGAACGTGAGGGAGATTGGAGAGAGAGTCTTAGAGAGAAATGAGAACTAAGAATTCATTCAAATCCAGCATATCCTTCTCTACATACTATAGCCTATTTATAGGCTTTACAACTAAAAGAAATATCTAGAATAACAGTCCCATGTGCTGTAACAAAATAACAAAAATTGTTGGAGATTGATTCAAATTTGTTATCCTTAATGCTTGGTCTCAGTCCACGTCTGGCAAACAGACTTTGATCAAGTCTTGCAGCAGATTTTTAGTTCCTTGATTTTCTATTTTCAGTTATTAAATGATATCCTAGTTAGTCTGCTATTATTAAGTCTTTCTGTTACTTTGTAGGCCTATTTAAAAGGCTCTTTCATGCTTTAATAAAATATTGTTTTGCCTATAAAAATTATTATTCTTTGTCCACTGCTCATTTAATTTCTGCATTCTTCCAATTCTCAAGATGGTATCAGAGCCTTAGATCCTTGAGGGTTTGTGAGGTTGAGTGAACAAAACCCATGGCTGCTAGCAATTCATCAACATTTTCACCTCCAATTTTCAATGGTGAAAATTACCAAGCTTGGGCTGTCAAGATGAAAGCTCATTTAAGAGGTCTTGGCTTGTGGCATTGGGTTGAAGCTGAAAGGGTATTACCACCTCTGGGAAATAATCCAACGCTCAACCAAATAAGGGCTCATGCAGAAGAAGAAGCAAAAGCTCCAAGAGCTTTATCTATAATTTTTTGCTGCTGTCTAAGAAACAACTTTCACAAAGATTATGACTTGTGAAACAACCAAGGAAGCTTGGGATCTGCTGAAGCAATCATACGAAGGTAATGAAAGAACGAGGAAGATGCAAGTGTTAAATCTCAAAAGAGATTTTGAGACACTAAGCATGAAAGAAAAAGAGACTATACAAGGTTATGCTGATAGGCTGATGGCAGTGGTGAACAAAATTCGACTGCTGGGAGAAGAACTATCTGATAGCAGGATTGTTGAGAAGATGTTTATAAGTTTGCCTGAAAGATTTGAGGCAAAACTTTAATCTCTTGAAGATTCAAAAGATATCAATGAAATATCGTTATCAGAATTAATTAATGCTTTGCAGGCTCAGGAAAAAAGAAGGGCTATGAGACAAGAAGAAACTGAAAAGATGGTTGAAGGAGCCTATTTAGCCAAAACTTCAAAGGGAAAAGGAAAAATTCCTCAGTGTAGCAATTGCAAGAAATCTGGCCATGAAGAAGAAGATTGTTGGCATAAGGGAAAGCCTCAATGTTACAAATGCAAAAAATTTGGGCATTTACAAAGGGATTGCAGAATTAAAAAGGAACAAGCAAATATGGTGGAGATAATTAAAGAAGAAACCTTGTTTTGAAGGATGATGGGAAGTACATCATCAAGTAAAGAAAAGTGAAGAGAAGTGCTTCACAAATTTTAAAAAAAAATTATATTGATTATGATGAGAAGTGCATCATATGGTAAAGAGAAGTGCTTTACAAATCTGAGATCTATGGAGAGATGTGCTCCGTAAAATTTTTTACAATTTTGAATCAAGGGGGAGTGTTGGAGATTGATTCAAATTTGTTATCCTTAATGCTTGGTCTCATTCCACGTCTGGCAAACAGACTTTGATCAAGTCTTGTAGCAGATTTTTAGTTCCTTGATTTTCTATTTTCAGTTATTAAATGATATCCTAGTTAGTCTGCTATTATTAAGTCTTTCTGTTACTTTGTAGGCCTATTTAAAAGGCTCTTTCATGCTTTAATAAAATATTGTTTTGCCTACAAAAATTATTATTCTTTGTCCACTGCTCATTTAATTTCTGCATTCTTCCAATTCTCAACAAAAATAGCCCTAACCAACTAAGGTAACTAATTACATTATTGCCCTTCTAATTAGCCTTGGGTCATGACACTAGCAAGGCAAACATCTCCTCTATAGCATTGCCCCACATAGAGTGGGAAGAGCCTCTGCATTGGTCTTAGGAATAGAAATAGAAGAAAAGGCTGATACAAAAGCATAATAAATTGATGATAAACAATGATAGCTCACAAAATTATAAATGGGTTGAGGGCTCTTAAGTGCAACGTATACCATGACGAATAGGAGCATTAGCAAAATTGAAGGGAGATTGAAGAATAGCAACATCTGGGGGAACATTATCATTTGCAGCAGATGGTGGAGGAGGTACTACAGGAGGAGCTGGTGGTTGCTTAGAATGATGCTAATAGGTCTGAAGAGGGGTAGGAACAATAGGAATATAAATAGGGATCAGGATTAGAGAAGGAAAAGATGAGACAGGAAGAACCTCATGAAGAGAGGAGGAAGAGACATCTGATGAAGAAGATAAAAAGGGAGTAAACTAGAAGAAGGTGACATTAGAAGAGAGAAAGTATCTACCAAGATCAAGTGAGTAGCACTTGTATCCCTTCTAAAGATGAGAGTAGCCTAAAAACACACATTTAACCAAGGGAGAAGACAATTTGTCATGACCAGGGGAAACAAGATGGACAAAACAAGTTGATTTGAAGACACCGGGGGGGGGGGGGGATAGGATAGTGTTAGATCCAATATTTGGCTAGGCAAATGTAGGAAGAAGGGAGAGAAAATTTGAGAATTGGGAGAGAAAAATCAAGAGAAAGAGAGAGAGAGAATTGTAGGAGGGAAACTAAGATCATTCAAATTGTATTCGATGATTTCAATTGAGTTGGGATAGATCTTATATAACGATCCATAGATGGGAATTGGCGCCAAAAATGGTTACCACTCCCAAGTACAACTTGTAATGCATATATATGAAGTATAACTCTTTATAACCATAACTACCCTTAATGCAATAGCCTCGGTCTAGGTACATGACAACTTTCTCCCCTGTCACGGTGTGACAATGAGAGTTACCTTGAATTAGTGAGATTCAAGGGCGAACAGAGATAGGAAAGGAGGGAGGAGAAACAGAGATACAAGAAAGGGAGGAGGATACAAGAGCAGAGCGTTGTAAAGGGAGAGTAATGGAGAAAAAGGTTCTAATCATTCAATATGCTCTCCCAAAAGGTTGGAAGAGTTAATATACTCCCTCGGGTGGGGTCAGAATCACGCCCACTCAAGCGGTTACAACTGATAGCCTTGTCCTTTTCCCTAACAGATTCTGTTGTCCTTTCCTAAGGCCTTACACGTGGCCTGACATCCTAACTGAATGCTAGCTGGAATGGAAATACAATAACATAAATAAAGCAACTACAAAGTAGCGGAAATTAATCATGCTGACAGTAAATATGTAGGAAACAAAAATTTAAAAATTGGCAGGTCCGTGACATCCCCCTTTAAAATATTTCTTATCCTCAAGAAATGTTAAGCAAATTGGAAGAACTGGGAAATTGCTTGAGGAGTTTGGGTAGATATCCCAGGTATTATTGTTAGAATGTAGGGAAGACCATTGAACCAGTACTTGGGTTATGGGAGCCCTATGCTTCTAGATTGTGAAAGGAAGTGTTACTTGAAGCTATGCTTTTCTGCTTATTGTCTTATGTTGCTTTTTCCCTTCTTGTAACTATGTTGCTTGCTGTATATATTGGTAGTCCTAGCTAGCCTATTTTCTTACAGTTATTTTTATGTTTGCGCAACTTATGTTTGAGCGCCCTTTCTGTTTAGCCGTTAAGTATATAATTAGCAGCTCCTTTGGTTTCAAGTATTCTATTGATCATTCTTATATTTGAATTTAGTTCACGATTCTCTCTCCTTTGTTTGCCCTAGTTACTGCTCTTGCTTTTACATTTACATGGTATCAGAGCCTTCGACCAAGGTCCATGGCATCTAATCTTGATCATAGCACCTCTTCCTCTTTTCCGCCTCACTCCTCATCATCATTGTCTTTTGCCTTTTAGTCAAATTTTGCTAAGATGGCTAAGGCATTTAGTTGTATACCGATCTGCCTTTATCCTAACAATGATATTTTCTGGAAGGCGCAAATATCAGCTACAATACGTGCCTTTGATCTCCAATCGTTCCTCAATAAAGGACTGATTCTGACAAAATTCATACCTGATCTGAATGTCGGTGAGGATGGAGCAACAATATTGAATCCATAATTCATGAGCTGGATGCGATCAGATCAATTGCTGCTTGGATGGCTCTTCTTAACAATTGACAAGGAAGTTTTGGCGCAAGTGATTCATTGCAAATCATCTGCCGAGGTATGGATGTCTCTCGAAAGTCTGTATTCTCCTCAAACTATTGCTAAGTCATTCTAGTTGAAGCAACAATTTAGATCTGTTACAAAGGATGCCTTGTCAATTAATGATTATATTCTTAAGATCAAGACAATAGGACATTCATTGGTAGCCATATGGGAGCCTCTTAGTGATAAGGATCTGCTACTTGCAATCCTTAATGGTTTGGATCATGAATATGAGACTGTAGTAAGTCTAATTACCTATCGGATGGATGAGATAGATCTTGAGAAGGTGCAATATCTCTTATTGATGCATGAACAAAGGTTGCATTCAAAGAATTTAGCTCATACTATTGTTAATGTTGAGTCCGTTATGCCATCATCTATGCATGTTAACATGACTGCATTTACATCGAGGAGTACTGGAAATTCGGTGAATAACAAAGGTGGAGGTTTCAACTTTAATAGAGGTGGTGGTTTTGTCAATGGAGGAGGAAGATGTAGAGGTAGGCAGTCTGGAAAGAGAATTTACTGCCAACTTTGTGGTAAATCAGGTCATTTCGTTAACAAATGCTATAATCGATTTGATAGCAATTTTCAAAGAAGTTTTGTGTCTAATTAGAATTTTGGATGGCCTCACATGGTTTCCCAATTAGATACTCAAGCTTATTCGGCCTCCTTGAATGGTTCTAATGAGGTCTACATGAATGAGCTAGGTTCTATTTTAGGAACTCCTTACAATTAGTTTTCCCCTACTCCTTACAACCAATTTTCACTGCCTATTGATAATGCTTCTCTACCAAAGTCTTCTCTCATAGATTCTGCTTGGCTTGTTGATTCTGGAGCTACGCATCATATTCTCTAATCTTGGAAACCTTTCACTTCATTCTCCTTACAATGGCAGTGATCGTGTTTCTGTTGGAAATGGTAAGCAACTGTCAATTTCTAATATAGGTCTTGGAAATTTGTATACTCAAACTAAACCCGCTTCTTCTATTTCTTTGCCTAATGTCTTACATGTTCCTAACTTGAAGAAGAACTTAATCAGTGTCTCTCAACTGACTAGAGACCATGACTTTGTTGCTGAGTTTGACACTAGTTATTGTTTGATTAAGGACAAGAATACCGGAGAAGTGCTACTCCAAGAACGTCTTAAAGATGGGTTGTACCAGGTAAGTTCAGCACTTGCTCTTGCTGCTTCACCTTCTTCTGCTCATTCTATTGAGTCTCAACCTATAGCTAGCAGTACATCTTCTTTGCACTGTGCTTTCTCTTATGCAAATAAATGTAAGAGACAACTTCCATTTTGTCATGGACTGTCTCCCAATGTTCAGTTAGCATGTAAAGAACAATTGTATCGTAGATGGCATACCAAGTTAGGGCACCCATCTTCTTCCAATGTACTACACTTGATTCTTAATAAGATACATCTTCTTCCTTGTTCAGGAGTTGTGTTTTGTGATTCTTATGAAGTTGGTAAACTTAGTCAATTACCTTTTGCTGATTGTCCAATTACAATCACTAAGCCTCTTGAATTAGTTTACTCTGATTTGTGGGGTCCTTCTCTTGTTTTGTCCATTGAAGGATATCGATATTACATCATATTTGTGGATGCTTATTCATGATATACATGGCTATACCCATTGAAACTTAAATCAGATGCCCTTTCCATTTTCAAAATCTTTCATAAACTTGTTGAAGTCTAATTTTAAACCAAGCTTAAGGCCTTGCAAACTGATAATGGGGGAGAGTTTAAAGTGTTTTTACCCTATCTTCATAGCTGTGGGATCCAACCTCGATTCACATGTCCTTACACCCATCAGCAAAATAGGATAGCTGAACGTAAACACAGGCACATAGTAGAAATGGGGTTAACCTTGTTATCACACTCTCATATGCCACTAAAATTTTGGGTTGAAGCCTTCCAAACAACAGTATATACACTATCAATTTGTCACCTTCTTCTGCTCTTAAATTCCAAATTACATTTGAGCTTCTCTTTCACGAACAACCTAATTACTTGATGTTACAACCCTTTGGCTGTGCTTGCTTTCCTTATTTGCGCCCTTATAACAAGCACAAATTTGAGTTTCATTCTACCAAATGTGTTTTCATTGGGTATAGTCATGCACAAGCAGGATACAAGTGTTTGCATCCATCTGGTCGAATTTATGTCTCTCAGCATGTTTAGTTTAATCCTGATAATTTTCCATTCATCTCATTGTTTTCTTCTAGTTCTATTTCTAAGCCCTGTTCTCCTAGTTTTTCAACTTCATATTTTGAGTCTATTCCTTTGTCAACCCCTCTTGAAGTAGCACAACCCAAGTCCTCTTCTTTATCAAACTCAATCTCTTCTTAGTCCAAAAGGTCTCTTTTCAATTAGGTTTCTGGTTCTATTCATCCTCAATCTGTATCAAGTTTGTCTATACCTCTGCCTTGTTATCAACCTATACCACGTGTACCTAAATGCATAGCTTCTCCTTAGCCTTCTATTCATCCTATGCTTACTAGATCCAAGGCCAAATGACTTCAATTAACTTCTCCTCATTCCCTAACTAGTTCCTTAGTTCCTTGTTCTATACATGAGGCCTTCTTAGACCCAAGATGGGTTAAGATTATGACAGAGGAATTTACAACATTAAAATAGAATGGTACTTGGGAGTTGGTTCCATACTCTGATAGTATGAACCTCATTGGGTGTAAATGGGTGTATAGAGTTAAATACAACCCTGATGGATCAGTTTTCAAATTCAAGGCTCGGTTGGTAGCCAAGGGGTTTCTTCAAACACCCGGAGTGGACCATATGGAGACTTTCAGTCAAACTCGAACAATACAGGTTTTGTTCACTTTAGCAGTTATCTTTGGTTGGGTATTCAACAAGTGGATATCAACAATGCATTTTTGAATGGTGACTTGACATAGGAGGTCTATATGTCTCAGCTTGAGGGGTTTGTGGATGTGAATTATCCCTCACATGTTTGCAAGTTAAGAAAGTCTCTTTATGGGCTTAAATAGGCCCCTAGAGCCTGGTATACAAAGTTGAGGGTAGCTCTTTAGTCATGGGACTTTGTGAGAGCACTTTTTGATGCATCTCTATTTATTAAACGCACCCCTCAATTTGTCCTATTTGTCTTGATCTATGTAGATGATATTTTGGTAATTGGTTCATATTCTCAAGCTCTTTCAAATTTTATTCATGCTTTGGATAAGGATTTTGCTCTAAAGACTTTAGGTTCAGTTCATTATTTTCTAGGGTTTGAAGCTCATCAAACTCATGCTGGAATTTATCTTACTCAATCCAAATATGCATTGGATTTGTTGGGAAAGGCTAGTATGATAGACTGTAAACCGAGTGACACACCTATCTATTCCTCTAATTCCTTAACTGATGAGGGTGAAGTGTTTGATAATCCATCACTTTATCGTACTATCATTGGCTCCCTTCAACATTTGACATATACTAGACCAGATTTGTCATTTGTTGTAAACAAACTCAATCAGCTCTTGTCTTCACCTAAACAACAACATTGGGTAGCTTGTAAAAGACTTCTACGACATATCAAGGGTACCTTGGGTCTAGGTTTGTTCTTTGCACTAGCTCCTCTTGATTTACCAAAGGTCTAGGTTTGTTCTTTGCACCAGCTCCTCTTGATTTACCTTTGGTAGTCTATACGGATGCGGATCATGATGGCTGCAAAGTCAGCAGGAGGTTTACAAGTGGAATATGTGTTCTTCTTAGTCAGAATCTAATTGTTTGGAGCTCCCGGAAGCAAACAGTAGTGGCTCGATCGGTTGGCGAGGCCGAATATAGAGCTATAGCTCAAGGGGTAATTGAAATCTTATGGTTGCAATCATTGTTTTCAGAGTTGGGTTATAGTTGTGGCTCTACTCTTATAGTGTGAAGTGATAATATGGCTCCAAAGAGTATTGTGGAAAACCCAGTATTCCACTCTCGCACCAAACACATTGAAATTGATGTCCACTTTGTGAGGGAAAAGGTCGAAAATGGTGTTGTTGACATTCGGTATGTGCCTTCCTTATATTTGTTAGCTGATATTTTTACTAAAGGACTACCTAGCAGTAGATTCAGGTTTCTATGTGAGGGACTCAATCTCAAGGAGTCACCTATACAGTCAGCCTCAAGCAAGCAACCTAACAGAGCGGAGTCACAATTGAGGAGGAATGTGAAAGGAAGTGTTACTTGAAGCTATGCTTTTCTGGTTATTGTCTTATGTTGCTTTTTCCCTTCTTGTAATTATGTTGCTTGCTGTATATATTGGTAGTCCTAGCTAGCCTATTTCCTTACAGTTATTTCTATGTTTGCGCAACTTACGTTTGAGCGGAGCGCCCTTTCTGTTCAGCTACTGAGTATATAATCAGCGGCTCCTTTGGTTTCAAGTATTCTATTGATCATTCTTATATGTGAATTTAGTTCACGATTCTCTCTCCTCTGTTTGCCCTAGTTACTGCTCTTTCTTTTACATTTACATAGATTACTCTTTTATCTAGAATGGCCGTTGGTGTCATTGCTTCTACTTCTTCATGGATGTGAGGGGGAATTGCTTGACTGGCCACATTGTTCCCAATAGATTTCTTAAGGAGGGAGACATGGAACACTAGGTGGATGTGAGTTCCCTCGGGTCGTTGTAACTTGTAGGCTGCTTTCCCAAGCTTTGTAATGATTGGGTACGGTCCATAGAATTTGGGGCTCAACTTCGAGATTGGATGATGAAAGAGGGTTTTTAGGTGGGGGTGGTTGAGCTTTAAGTACACTTCATCTCCTTCTTCGAGCTCCTTCGCACTCCACTTTTTTTCTATCATTTGTTTTATCCGATTCTAGGCATTGGCTAGTTCTGTTTTCAATGTTTGTAGTATGTGTTGTAAGTAGGCATCCACTGCTGCTACTGTGGTAGGTCCTCCAATAGCTAGTAATAGGTTGGGTTTGTAGCAATATGTCGTGTACCTAAAGGGGAATAATTGTAATTGTGAGAAGTGAAGAGATTTGAATGCGGGAAGTGGCAACCGTTTTTGGTGCCAACTTTCCACTAGGGCCGAGTATATAAGCTCGTTCTGTTTCATTGAGAAGGCATCGAATACCATTTTGAACTAATTCATTCTCAATTTCCCTCTCAATTCTCTCTCTCTCTCATTTCATCTTCAACTCTTCTCCCTTAGTTTCTCTAATTTCTCTTTACCCCAACATAATTCTTGCCTAGTTCTCTCTATAAAACGAGAGAACACCTTGCCAAATCCAAGGGATTCGACAATTGGCATCAGAGCTTCGTTCTTGACCCAAGAATTTTGACGAGTTTGAGCAATGGCGGACGACACTTGTATGAAGTAGATGGAATTGCAGCTTCAACAGGTGACGACCATGGTGATGGACATGTAGAATAGAGTTGGATCCATGGAAGACTTGATTGGAATGGTGGTGGATAGAAGGATGAAGGAGGCCTTAGATCGATTGCACGGGGATATGTGCAATTAAATCAGAGAAGAGATAAGAGAGCATAGCAATATGCTGCGTGATCAGATGCAACAGTTTATGCTCATGTTTTCGAGCTAAGCGCAGGTGAGGATGTCTTCGGATTTTCCCCCGCGATAAAGATCAGATCTGATATTATCAGGAGTCGGCACTAGTTAGAGGGTGGTCGGATCATCGGAGGTGGAGATTGATCCAATGGCAATGGTGGACAATGGAGTGGAAAGGAGACTAGAGATCCATGTGAATTCAACTCACCACAACTTCCTTGTTCCAAAATTGGAACTACTAGTGTTCGATGAGACAAAGCCACGTTGGTGGATTCGATGATGTGAGAAATTGTTTGGGATACATCAAGTGGCCGAGGATTAGAGGATCAATCTGGCAATGGCCTACTTGAATGACATAGGGGATGTGTGGTACCAGAGATGGTTAAGGGTGAGAGAAGAAGGTAGCTGGAATGAGTTTATGAAGGAGAGGTTCAGGGAAAGGAGGACTATGGATATAGTTCAGGAGTTCAACAAAATGAAACAGAATGGATCGGTGCAAAAGTATCAGCTCCAGTTTGAGGAGTTAAAATCTCTGATGCTTAGTAGAAATCTATACTTGACCGAAGATTACTTTGTGCCAAGTTTTATCAGTGGGCTGAGCGAGGAACTCAGATCCGCGGTGAAGATGACAAGGCCAAGGACAGTCTAGGAAGCAGTGGAGAGTGCTCTGCTCCAAGAGCTAAATGTGGAAGCCTTGATAAAGAAGCAAAGGAATCAGGGTAAGGGAAATGGCTTGGGTTTCTCACCACTCATGGGGAGGGTGCAAGGAAGGGAGATGTATAGGGTTGTGGCATTGCCAAAGCCAATGGCATTACCACCCCCTACTAACGCTGGGCAACAAGGGAGCATGGGAACTGAATAGAGGAGACCCACAGGGCTATGTTACAGGTGTGGGATAAGTATTTCCCCGGACACCAATGTAGGAGGCAATTGCTCCTGTTGGAAAGGGGGAGAGATTGAGGAAGATGCATGAGAAGAGGCCATGGTGGTAGGGGATGATTGGGAAGATGAAGACAATGGTACTATATCCCTCCATGACGTAAAAGGAGTGGCTAGCAACAAGATTATCAAGGTTGAAGGGAAGGTGCAAGAAGGAACACTTATGGTCTTAATTGATAGTGGGAGTACCCATTGCTTCATTGACGAAGGGGCAACTAGGAAATCTAACACCCAACCTCTATTAGTAACAATGGCTAATGGAAGCAGGGTATTAAGTAAATCGGCTTGCATGGGATTTTGTTGGACAATGCAAGGGGAAACGTTTGAAGCTGACCTAAGGCTGTTGAAGTTGGGAGGGTGTCAAATAGTTTTGGGGGTTGTTTGGATGAAAGGGGTAAGTCTTATCAGCTTTGACTTTAATAAGATGGAAGTTACATTGGAAAATGAAGGCAGGAGAATTACACTCCAGGGAAATGTGATAATAGGGTCCTGCAAGCTGATTAAGGGGAAGAGGCTGCACAAGCTGTTTGAGTGCAAGTTTTCTCAGGGGGCTCAATTATTCTCGATTGAGATTAGTGAGGAGACCGAGGAACAAAGGAAACAGGAGAGCCAGTGCTCAATGGCCACCAACAAGCCAACCACAACCCTATGGCAGGTACATGAGATGGCTTCCCTTGATGCATTACTTATTGAGTTTAGGGATCTATTTGCAGAACCTAAGGACCTACCCCCTCAAAGACCATTTGATCACTCTATTCCTTTGTAACCCAACGTTGCACCAGTTAATATAAGATCCTACAGTTACCCCCCGAAGCTCAAAACTAAAATTGAGAAATTAGTAAGAGAAATGCTGGACAATTCTATAATCTGTACCAACAGAAGCCCATTTGCATCCCCTGTCCTTTTAGTTAAGAAAAATGATGGAACCTGGCGTTTTTGTGTCGACTACCGCCAGTTAAACCACATCACAATCAAAGGTAAATTCCCTAATCCTATTATTGAAGACCTCCTAGATGAACTAAGCCATGCATCCGTATTCTCCAAACTTGACCTAAGATCCGGTTATCATCAAATCTGGATGACCCAACTGATATACCCAAAACCGCCTTTAGAACACACCATGGGCATTATGAGTTTACAGTAGTGCCATTTGGATTAACTAATGCACCAGCAACCTTTCAGGCCCTAACGAACCACATCTTTGAGCCTTATCTTCGAAAATTTGTGTTAGTATTTTTCGATGATATATTGGTCTACAACCCAACTTTTTCTCAGCACTTAGAACACCTTAGGATTGCATTTAGCATCCTTAGACTCAATCGGCTATGCATCAAAAGGTCCAAATGTGACTTTGCTCAGAAGCAGGTGGAGTATTTGGGGCATGTGATTTCTTGTGCTGGAGTTAGCACTGACCCCAAGAAGATTTCAGCTATGGTAGCATGGTTTAGACCAAAGAATATCAAATCCTTGAGGGGATTCTTGGGGCTAACGGGCTACTATAGGCGTTTTGTGAAAAATTATGGAGTGATAAGCAAACCACTGACAAAATTATTAAAAAAGGACTACTTCAGATGGTGGGTCCCTGGTAGACATGAGATCTACAACCGGGTATTGTGTCTTTCTCGGGGGGAATTTGGTGTCATGGAGGAGTAAAAAGCAATGGGTGGTAGCGAGATCCAGTGTGAGGCTGAATTCCGAGCCATGGCCTTTGGAGTGTGTGAATTGTTGTCGTTACAAATCATTCTCGAAGACTTAAAAGTACCAGTGCAAAGGCCTCTTAAACTCTTGGGGGACAGTCAATTTGCTATAAGTATAGCTCATAACTAGAGATGGCAAAATGGGCCCGGCCTGACGGGTTGGCCCGTTGGGGCCCGGCCCGGGACCGGGCTAGGGCCAGCATTTTGCTGGCCCATTTAAGGCCGGGCCGATTTGGCCCGGCCCGCTAATCGGCCCCCCCCCCCTCAACCTCGCCTCTCGCCCTCGCCCTCACCCTCTGCCTCGCCCTCGCCCTCTGTATCGCCCTCGCCCTCGCCCTCGCCCTCGTCTCGCCCGCGCCCCTCGCTCTCGCCATCGTCTCGCCGTCGCCGTCGCCCTCTCCCGTGCCCCTCGCTCTCGCCCTCTGTCTCACCCTCGCCCTCGCCCGCGCCCCTCGCTCTCGCCCTCGCCCTCACCCTCGCCTGCGCCCCTCGCTCGCCCTCTGTCTCGCCCTCGCCCTCGCCCTCGCTCTCGCCCGCCCTCGCTCTCGCCTTCGCCCTCGCCCGCGCCCCTCGCTCTCGCCCTCGCTCGCCGCCCTCGCCCCTCAGTCGCCCGCGCCCCTCGCTTTCAGTCTCGCCCCTCGCCCTCTCTCGCTCACGCTGCCTGCCTCTGGGCCAAAAATGGTATAAAAAAAAAAAAAAAAAAAAAAAAAAAAAAATTTGGGCGGGCCCGTGTAGGGCCGAGCTAGGGCCAGCAGATTGCTGGCCCGTTTTTAAGCGGGTCGATTTGGCCCGGCCCGGCTCGTTTGCCAACTCTACTCATAACCCTGTGCAGCATGATCGGACAAAGCATATTGAGATTAATTGACACTTTCTTAAGGAAAAATTGGTCTCCGGACTTCTTCAAATTACCTACGTTCCCTCCAATCAGCAAGTAGCGGATATACTGACAAAAAGACTACCGGGACCTCAATTTGAAAATTTAGTAAGCAAGTTGGGTATGATTGACATCTATTCCCCAACTTGAGGGGGCATGTTGAGCATTGTGGTGTGTGGCTTCTAGGGTTGCGGCAACAGCAAGTCAAGGCGCCGCTATCTACCTTGATTGATTAAGAAGTTTCCTAAGTTACACAACTTAGGAAACTTCCTTAATCCTTAGCTTTCCTAAGTTTCTTGCTTTCCTAAAATGTATATATGTTCTGTTTTTAGTAATGGTTGTAGATAGAATGTATCTTTTAGTTTCCTAAAGTGTATAGCCCTAGTGTCCTAAATTATCTCTTCTCTTCTCTATATGAGGACAGTCCGTGCACATTGTTTTCTAAGCAATTACAGTGCCTTCTTCTATAGTTTTAATTCAAATCAAGATCATTTCCCCCCAAAATTTTCTAGTTTAATAAGTAAAATTCTTAAGACTTTTATCTAATCAATAGAGGGTTCAAATTTGTGTTGAAACTAACATATCAGAACTGTTCAGAAATTTCAATTTTAGAACTCAAAATTTACCACATTCAAAGTCTATTGAAATTGTGCAAAAGTTTCCATCCTTTTGTAAGCTGAAGATCAGAAGGTCTAGTTTCTCCATAAAAATTTCAAATTCAATTCATTCTGAAATTAGGCTAAGTTTTGACCTGTTTCAGGAATTAAGAACATAGAGAACCTGTCCAAATTTTGAAAATTTTATTGAAGTTTTAGCAATATCCATTTTTTATGAAACCAAACTCTAAAAGTTCATTCTAGTCTATTGCATCGTATAAAAAATTTGAATTGAAACAGGATTTCTAGATTGGTCAAAAATAGTGATGGCAAATGGGCAGGTTTTGTTTTATCAAAATGGGTTGAGGGTTTGACAAAAACACCCTTACCCCCACAATTGTCAAGCAAGATCTTTTTGGATCAGGTCAATGTGAGTCTGAGTTAGACATGGATAACCCAATTTAATTTATTCCCTATTTAAGGATTTTTTTTTTGTTTTTTTTAAAATATTTGAACCTTTTTGGGGGGAATACTTTCGTCAAATAACTTCCAATGAATTATGTTGTACTTAGTATCATAACTATTATGTAACATACACTAAATCTGTTCAGGCAAAAATATAAATTGATCAAAATGGTCAAATAAAAATTAAGATAGTTGGTTAATATCTCAAAATAGGCCTCACATGCTTGCACACATTTTCTTATTTTTCAAATGCTTGTATACTATCAAGATGTATTACAACTAATTCACTAAATCTATAGCAAAGACAATTTAAAACTTGTAAGCCAGGAAGGCCATGGGTTTGAGTTATGTAAACAACCTCTGTGAAAAAGCAAGGGGAAGGCTGTGTTCAAATACAACCCTCCCCTGACTCTCATAAAGTGGGGTGTCTTGTGTATTGGGGATGCCTTTTTACTACTTGTTCTAAAACTTTAAGCTATTAAGAAAGGGGCCTAACAATCTATTTCAAGTTTTCTAATACTCTCCTGCAGTTGCACATGTACAAACTTTTATTAAAGGTGTACTAATATCTAGAGAACAATAATACTCATCGCACATTAATAACAGGGGGTAACACATGTGACAAGTCCTGAACCCAAGACTTAGAAGAACCAGAGTGTTGGTACCGTGCTAAGTTACCACTTGTCCTAAAAGGTTAAATTGTTAGGAAAGAGGCCCAACAATTTATTTCAACCCTTTTAACACAAACAAGATTTATTCTTGTTCGGACAGCTTGAATAGTAGGATTTTTCTACTTTAGATGAAGACTTCTAGAAAAATAAAAAATAAAATTTTGAGAACTGTTCCAAACAATGTCACTTGTGGGGTGGCCTGCTTCTCTAATGAACTAGTGGTTGAGGCTCAATTATAGCAATTTGAGTTTGTTAGTCTTTTTCTCAAGACCCACCTTATTTCCCAGTGTACTTCATATAAAATTAACCCAATTACAAAGCACTTACAGATTTGGCGTGTTTCAACAAGTTATAAGTGGGCATGATTGGACGAGCAATGGGCTGTGGTTGAAATTGCCATCCATAGTCACAACCAATTGTTGTCACTTTCAAATTTCATATCTCCTTCATTGATACACAAAATTAGGACCATGAGCTACTAAAATGAAGTTATGGAAGAATAGTTTTACGTTATTATATTGTATTCTATTTTTTTGATCGAATCGGTAAATATGTATAAATGATCAAATGTACAAACAATCACTGGGCATACCCAGGAACCATGGATAACATCCAAAAACTATAAGCCTATAGCTAGGCTATCAAAAAGGACCAAAACATGAGGATACGTAGTAAACATTACTTTGTATACAAAGGTTTTAATCCTATGAATGAGCCCCTCCACTGAAGGCTGAACATTATAAAAAATAAGGCAATTCCTTGCTGCCCATATTTGATAGACCGAACAAGCAAGGGTGATTTTCTTAGCATTGCATATCCAAGAGGATCCTCTGGCGTCTTTCTTCAGCCATTTGAGGGCACTAGGGATCGAAGTCATGGCTTTGGAAATGCCAAACCACGTTCTTATATGCTCCTAGATTGCCGAACTAACCGGGCAATGAAAAATAGATGGCCGACAGATTCCTGAGTCCCATTACACAAGGGGCAGGTGCGGTCAATGTCCAAAAATAAGAGCTTGTCAGGAGTTAGGATGCTGGACCTAACACATAACCATAACATGAAGGCATGCTTAGGAACAAGGCAGGGATGCCAAACTGTCTTCGCCCAAACCTTGACATGCCCCTTCGGCTGAAAGAACTCATAGGCAGCATGAACATCAAAAGTAGGACCATTGGCCTAGCTCTCAAGCAGGATCCTAGCAGCCTCCGCTGACACTCGCGCCTCAAACATGGCATTCCTAATAAGCATCATCCTTTTCATCAGAGGGGAGTTGTCATTCTGGACTTGCCTCTGCCAAATGGAAGCCGTATGCAAGAATTCCTGATGGATCCATTGAACCCACAAAGTGTCCTTTTTCCGATGAATGTCCCATAGGTTCTTGACAAGCAGCCCAGAATTCCAGCTTTTAAGATCCTTAAGGCCCAAGCTGCCCTCACATTTAGGCTTACAAACATCTTTCCAGGCGAGTACGCCCTCACATTTATATTGTATTCTTTTTGCAAAGTTACTGTATGAAAAGTTATGTCTAACTGAGTACGCTAGGTACCAAAAGGGCACTGTTTGGATTGCCATGAGATTCATACTAATTTGAGGTGATCTCATGGAAAACTAATTACTGCAGCTTTGATTATATATAAATAAACATATGAGTAAAAAAGCTGTCGTAATAATTCTATTATCCAACCTAAGAGTTGAAGAAAATTCGAACTTCTGAAGATGTTCAGCAGCCTGTCTTTGTTTCTAGTCTTGCTTTATTTCTTTTGTTCTTTTACCGAACCCCTTTTTGTTCTTGGTCTCTTTATATCCTCATTATTTTTCTCTTCTTTCTTATCTATTATTTCATCTCCTGTTCAAGAAAGATGGCACACATAAATGTTTTGGTTATTATTCTTCCAAGAAAAAGGAAACAAGCATGTATTGGGTTTCAGTTTGTTAGATGTGTGCTAAATGCTAGTTTATGAGTAGTGGTGGAATTGAGGGAGCTTTATTGCTGCCCCTTTCCTGCTACCTCAAGCTTGAAGAAGCAAGGAGGTAACTGTCCTCTTAATTAATCACGAACTAGTGGATTTTAGTTTACATTGTTCTATTATCTGGCTAATAAGTCCTTGTTTGGCAAGGATTGGAGTTGAATAAAGTTTTCAGTTTGACTCCAACCCAAAAATTGCTTTTGTAACCCAAATTGAATGAATATACAAAGAGTTCAATCTACAACACGTCATTGAAACTCAAGCAGAATATGAATAAGCAAAATAATACTGAATGTTAAAAGACCTCCAGAAAAAAGATGATTATGAGTATAACAAACTCTAATTTTAGACTCCAATTATGGAAATAAAACCAATTTTATGAGAAGAAAAGTAGTAAATTTTGTGCAGTGGAAGTGAAAACTTATATCAACTACTTATGGACATAAGATATAGCTGGCTTTCTGTCTCTTTATATTTCTGCAAGGAAGGTAACTTCTATAAAGGTTTTAAATCGGTTATCATCCAACACAAGTTCTTATATTAGATTTTGATATCGAACAGTTGTCTAAAGAATTTGGTAAATTTGCATTGATTTATGAGATTTGTGCCTGGGAATCTTAACTGTTCTTCTTTTTTTTTTTTGGGTTTAAAAAATACAGGTTCCTACCTCAAAAATTAGAAATTTCAGCATTATTGCACACATTGATCATGGGAAGTCAACATTGGCAGACAAGTTGCTTCAAATGACTGGTACAGTGCAGAAGCGAGAGATGAAGGATCAGTTTCTTGATAACATGGATCTAGAGAGAGAAAGAGGCATCACTATCAAACTACAGGTTTAAATATTGATGCATAACAAAAGAAAATGTCTTTTTAGGGTAATATATATGATCTCTTTCTGTCTATTGGCATTTTGTGATAAAAATAACACAAAGTTGTTATGATTGTCTGAATTTCCAGTTAGAGAAACTTCAATCCAATGTTCATGTGCACATTGGCTAATCTTACCATAATATATCTATTTGTGCTCAAACATAATTCAAATTTGAACTTGGTACTTTAGAGATAAAATCATTACTCAGTTTCTACTGCATGTTGTGACAAACTTTATAACACACGCTTGTCTCATTAGACAAGGTTCAATTGGATATGATATCCTTCCCTATTCCTAGGTTTGATGCATTCTTAGGAGGCAAGACATTTTATGCTGATCAAGTCTCATATCACAAGTATGTGGGATATAAAGTTATAAACCCAATGTGAGGGTGGGATAAGAGGGAGCATGGGAGGCATTTTTAGCAAAGCTATTCCCTAGGACACCTAAATTCTTAAATCCAATCCCTTTTAGAACTTATAACTTAGGTCCAAATCCTTGGTGAAGGTGTATCTGTCTTGAGTCATGTTTTTACATACCTGTCTTTTGCTGCAAGATGTTATTGGGAAACTCTCTTTTGAAGTTGTGGTTCCATCTGCGTTGCATTGGGGTAGGAGTTGATAGATGTAATGATAACAATCTCTTGCATCAATAACAAAGAAAAGACTGTAAACATCATGTGGAAAATGAGAACAAGAAGCAATTTAAATGAATAATCTAACCAAGCATGTGTTGTATTTATGTGCAATCTATGCTTTCTAATGAAAAGACAACACATGACTTTATACGAATATCATCATCTTAAAAGAAGAAAAGTCAAGAATATGTAAAGGGGGTCCAAATTGTATCATATGTTACCATATGTTACTAGTCGGAATGATCTAGAGTGGTACCGATATGTTCCTTTCACCCATATTGAGGTGTTGTAGAAGGTGGTGAATAAGTCATGGATACACCTACCAAGTTTCCTAAATCAGTCTCCAGTTTGTTTGGAAAGTAATTCTTATCCTTTAGAGAGTTTCTAAAACAGTTCTATGTATATTTTGTTTCCTTGTATAGTGTATAGATTATGTTTCCATTTGTTTGTAGTTTCCTAAAAGATGTAGTTTTCTAATCTACAGTTTCCTAAAGTTGTAGTCCTCTTCCCTATTAATAGGGAATGTAATCCCATGCATATTGATATGAGAATATAGAGATTTTTCATTGTTCTTTTCCTATTTTCTACATGGTATCAGAGCCATTGTCCTAGGTTGTTATTACCTCCGGCCTTCATTGTCGTCCATTTTTCTGACTGGTTTTTGGCCTTCATTGCCACCATCGTTGCCTACTGTTCTACCCTCATCATTCCTAGGGCTTCTCGCATTATTTCCTATCGGGCTTAATTGTTGCAGGCCTTTATCGCCTACACAACTCTGACCTTGTGTACCACTCATCTTTGGCGCCCCTCATCCATCGATCATCTCTAGCATCTCTCTTGTCCATCATTGCTGCCCAGATCGAGAATCTTCTTTGGCTGCCGTTTGGTCTTCCTCGTTCCTTGTCGGCCTTAATCACCGCTGCTACGTTCTAGGATTTTGCCACTGTTGCAGTTCTGCGGAGTGTGGTCCTTCAATTACAGGCCTTTATTGCTGGAACTCTGACATCCTCGTGCACGCCCAAAGCAAGAACACGAAGGGTCATGATGCTGGTGAAGGGGTTTCCTTTATCTGTTGGTTGCATCCTTTACTGTGCTTGACCACTTTACTATCACTAGGAAGACAAAGGGTCGCGGATCTGCTGGTCACTACTATTGCGATTTGCTGTTTTTCGACAAAACCACTACCTACAGTGGGGAAGACGAAGGGTCACTAGATCGGTAACTCGCAGCCATTGTGGTTGTTGTCTTCGACATTGCGATGTTACCACTCTGGCGCGTTGTTGTGAGCTTCCGACCTTGCTAAGAATCGATCTTTGGTTCTTTTTCTGCTTCAGAATTTTTCAGATTTGGGAGGGCCCGCCCTATAATATTTCCTAGTGCTGCTAGCAAGGTTAATTAGTTCGCTGACCCAGGAGACGGAGGAGATGGGTTAAGCAGGTATGTGCCTTAATTTTGAGTCCTTTAATGCCTCATATACAGCTAGGAATAATCTTTGAATCTTAGATTCTGGAGCCACCGATCACAAGACACCTAGCGTAAAATTTTGTGAGACCTTTTAACCAATATCTAGCTCCAGAAAAATTATAGTTGCTAATGGCCATGCTATCCCTATAGTTGGGCAAGGAAATGTATGTTTGAACCCATCTCTACCTGCCCAACAAGTACTTTATGTGTCTAGCCTCTCTACCAATCTACTTTCAGTTCACAAGCTTGCTCAAAGTCTTAATTGCTGTGTAATTTTCTCACCTCTTGATTATGTGTTTGAAGACCTAACCATAGGGAAGATGATTGGTGCTGCTAAGGCACTTAATGGGCTGTATTATCTACAAGGGAGCAGTGAGCCACCTGCAGGAGATCAGCCTAGCCTAAGTCACTCCTCCTCTGCATGCTTCCACTTAGTCCAATATTTGGCTTCAGCATTTTAGGTTAGGTCATCCTTTTTTCCTTTTGTTAAAATCTATGTTTCCAGACTCGTTTAAAGGGGTAGATATCAGTATGTTTATGTAAAGCTTAGGAAGAAAACCCTAGCTTTTAATATGTATTTACAACCTAATTAAACTCATAGATTATACACCTATATATACAAATACAATGGGCCATGGGCCATGGGCTCTAATATAAGATTAACCCTAGATTATAACCATATAACTCAACACTCCCCCTCAAGCTGGAGCATATATATCATATGCACCGAGCTTGCTACAAATATGCTCAATTCGAGGACCCCTGAGAGATTTAGTGAAGACATCTGCTTACTGGTCATTGGAATTGACAAAATCTGTGGTAATACAGCCAGATAAAATCTTCTCTCGGATGAAGTGACAATTTATCTCGAAATGTTTGGTCCTCTCATGAAAGACTGGATTGGAAGCAATATGTAATACAGCTTGATTATTGCAATTTAATATCATTTGTGATATCTCCCCAAACTTGAGCTCCTGAAGCAATTGTTTTAACTAGATAAATTCACACATTGCCAAGCCATAGCACGATATTCTGCTTCTGCACTCGATCTAGCAACAACCTCCTGCTTTTTACTTTTCTAAGATACTAGGTTTCCTCCAACTAGAACACAATATCCTGAAGTAGACCGTCTATCAGAGGGAGAACCTGCCCAATCAGCATCAGAATATCCAATTACTTGAGTATGACCTCTGCCCTCATACAATAGTCCTCTACCTGGAGCTCCCTTAATATACCTGAGAATCCGGACTACTGCATCCCAGTGGCTATCGCAAGGAGACTGCAAAAGCTGACTGACAACACTAACTGAGAAAGAAATATCTGGGCGAGTGATAGTGAGATAATTAAGTTTTCCGACTAGCCTGCGGTATCTTCCAGGATCAACAAGAGGCTCCCCCTGTCCTGGTAAGAGCTTTACATTAGGGTCCATAGGAGAATCTATAGGTTTACAATCAAGCATCCCAGTTTCTTCTAAAATGTCTAACACATACTTTCGTTGAGAGATAACAATACCATAACTGGATTGAGCAACTTCTATGCCAAGAAAATATTTAAGTAACCCCAAGTCCTTAGTCTGAAAATAATGGAAAAGATGTTTCTTTAACTGAACAATACCATCTTGATCATCACCTGTAATAACAATATCATCCACATAGACAACCAAGTATATACACCTCCCATGTGATGTGCGTTTATAAAAAACCGAATGATCAGACTCACTATGAGTCATACCAAAGTCTTGAATGATAGTACTGAAACGACCAAACCAAGCTCGAGGAGACTGCTTCAACCCATATAGTGAGCGACGGAGTTTACAAACCTGCCCAGACTCCCCCTGAGCAACAAACCCAAGAGGTTGCTCCATATAAATCTCCTCTTGAAGCTCACCATGTAAGAAGGCATTCTTAATGTCTAGCTGATACAACGGCCAGTGGCGCATAGCTGCTATAGAGAGAAACAAACGCCCAGAGGACATCTTAGCAACAGGGGAAAAAGTGTCATCATAGTCAAGACCATAAACCTGAGTATGCCTCTTGGCAACCAAACGAGCCTTAAGGCGATCAACCTGCCCATCAGGACCCACCTTGACAGTATAGATCCACCGACAGCCAACAAGAGATTTCCCTGGGGGTAAAGGGACCAAATCCCAAGTACCATTGGAATGCAAAGCAGTCATCTCATCCACCATTGCTTGTTGCCACCCTGGATTAGAAAGTGCCTCACTAACAGTCTTAGGTACTGAAACAAAGGATAAGGAAGACACAAAATCACAAAAAGGAGACGAGAGACAGTGATAGCTAAGAAAATTATAAATGGGGTGAGGATTGCGAGAAGAACGGGTACCTTTCCGAAGGGCAATAGGAAGCAGATCCTCAGAAGGCAAGACCGCAGTAGGTGGAGAGACTGGAGCAGGATGTGAGGCAGCAGGAGTCATAGAAGTAGTAGGAGACACGGGAGAAGGCACAGGAACAACATCTCCACCAGGAGGAGACCGAGGCAAATGACGTCGATGATACACCTGCAATGGGGTAGAAGAAGGAATAGGGAGAATAGAAGCGAAAGGACTCGCGGGAAGAGGGATGGCCTCAAAAATGGGTTGACACTCAGAAGGAGGTGAAGAGTAGAAAGGAGACGACTCAAAGAAGGTAACATCCGCCGAAAGACAATAGCGGTGGGTGTCAGGAGAATAGCACCGATAACCCTTCTGAAGGCGAGAGTAACCAAGAAAAATGCACTTGATGGACCGAGCAGACAACTTATCTTGACTGGGAGACAAGTTATGGACAAAGCTAGTGCAACCAAAGACACGAGGAGGAAGAATATATAATGGTTGATCAGGAAACAAAAGAGAGTGAGGAATCTGGTGTTGAAGAACTGAGGTGGGCATCCTATTAATGAGATAGCAAGCAGCAAGAATAGTTTCAGTCCAAAAGCAAAAGGGGACATGATGATGTAGAAGAAGAGTGCGAGCAATTTCAATCAAATGTCTATTTTTATGCTCAGAAACCCCATTCTGTTGTTGTGTATATGCACAAGATGACTGATGCAAAATCCCCTGAGAAGACATAAAAGTAATAAAGGGAATAGAAAAATACTCAGGGGCATTGTCACTGCGCAATACTTGGACAGAGGTATGAAATTGCGTTTTGATTTCAGCACAAAAGGATTCAAAAATTGAGAATAACTTAGAACGATTTTTCATTAAATATAACCATGTGCAACGAGAATAATTGTCGATAAACGTTATAAAATATTGAAAACCCAAAATAGACACGACACGACTAGGACCCTAGACATCAGAATGAACTAAAGCAAACGGGGACACAGCCCGATTATTGACACGCTTTGGGAAAGAAGTGCGAGACTGTTTTCCAAGTTGACAAGACTCACAATGAAAAGACGATAAACTAGACAAACTGGGGACCATCTTCTGAAACTTAGCCAAACTGGGATGTCCCAAACGATTGTGGAGAAGAGCAGGAGACTCAGTCACCGAGCAAGCAACAGGAGATGCAGGAAGGTCGAGATGATAGAGACCCTGTGACTCACATCCGACGCCAATCATCTGTCCCGTACCGCGATCCTAGATAGTAACAGAATGATCATCAAAAGTGATAGAGCAATTTAAGGCACGTGTAAGTTTACTAACCGAGACAAGATTAAAGGGACAATGAGGAAGATAAAGGACAGAATCTAAAGGCAGAGAAGGTAAGGGTTTGGCAGTGCCAACAGCCTTAGCAACCGCTTTGGACCCATTAGCTAATGTCACAGAAGGTAAAGAAATAGAATTAGTAAAATGAGAGAACAAATGGGGATTACCAGAGATATGGTTAGAAGCACCTGAGTCCAGGACCCATGGTCCTAAAGAGGACGACTGAGCGAGACAGGCAGTGGAATCACCAGAGTGGGCGACAGAAGCAACTGTGGATGAGGATTGTTGGGACGTCTTATACTTGAGATACTCATCATAGTCAGCCGTAGTGAGAAGGACAGATTGCAGTGGATGACCATCAAAGGACTCAGATCGAGAACCATCAGCATGAGCAACATTAACATGAGGAGGGCGGCCATGCAACTTATAACACTGTTCCTTAGTATGTCCCCACTTGTGACAGTAATTACACTTGGGGCGTTTGCCCCGATTACCACCGTCTTCTCCATGTTCGCCACTACTGTGAACCTGTGAAGCCATAACTGAATGACCACCTGCAGAAGATGAAGGTACTGTAGGAACAGATGAAACCCGTAGAAGACGAGAATACACTTCATCCATAGTCGGTACAGTAGGACTAGCAAGAACTTGATCACGAACAGGAGCAAGTTCAGGACCAATGGTAGCAAGAGTACACACCATGAAGAATTTATCTCGCTGAGCTAGATCCTCTGCAACAGTCTTACCAGCAGGTAACAAGGAGTTAAATTCAGCTTTAATAGAGGTCATTCGACCAAGAAAATCAGGAAGACTCAGACCCTGCTGTCGTAAACTAAGCAAATTAGACACCACTGAATATAGACGTTGAATGTCATTAGTGTATAGCGTCTTGGCCTGAGCCCACAACTCACAGCACGTGGTGTAGTTAATATAGATTAGATGAAGAGAAGGATCAATTGACTGCCATAAGAGACTGCACAATAGAGCATCAGTTCTCTGCCACTCAGTTTTAGCTGTGGTCACATTCTCGGCCTTGGTAGTTAGATGATCCTGTAAACCTTGACCCATACACCATAGTTCAACCACCTTGGACCAAGAGATATAATTGGAACAGCCCATCAACTTCTCAGTAGTAATGGCTTGAGAGGGAGACAAAATACCAGAGAGTGAGCTAGATTTACTAGTACTAGCCATGTTGGACAGAAGGGAGCTCTATAAGATCAACAAATCTGAAACAAAAGGGGTTAAAAAATAGCCAAATAGAGAGGCTGGATGATCTAGCACAGAGAATGAGGTGTGTTGGAGACGGGAGACAGCGGATGCTGGTGACCGACGGCAGCGGATGGCAACGAAATCACCTGGACTGGGATGAACTGAAGGAGGCGAGTCCAATGGTGAAGACGACGTCGCGATCAGAGTACTGGAGAGAGAGATCGGAGCTAAAACAAGTCTTTGAACAGTGCGACAGAGGCGGCGCGTGGTGGCGGCAACGGTGACGATCCTCCGGGGGTCGACAGATCAGAGGCCGGTGAACGCAACTATGGTGGCAGTATGCGTGATCGGCCACCGGACAGTGAAGACCTGCTACAGACCAGTAGCGCGAGCACGATGGTGGCGGTGTGCGCGAGCAGCGACGACGGTGGCACGGCAGGCTGCGGCGGTCGATGGCGACGCGACCGATAGTGGTCGTCGGTGATGTGGGCAGCGGCGGTGGCAGCGGCAGCTAGGGTTTGTATGGTGGCTGCTAGGGTTTGTATTTTGGCTTTGATTCCATGTAAAGCTTAGCAAGAAAACCCTAGCTTTTAATATGTATTTACAATCTAATTAAACTCATAGATTATACACCTATATATACAAATACAATGGGCCATGGGCTCTAATATAAGATTAACCCTAGATTATAACCATATAACTCAATAGTTTCATTGTGATGTGTGTGAAGTGTTCAAACACCATCAAGTGCCTTATGCTATCAGCAATAAACTTTCCTTGTCTCCTTTTTCTTTAGTGCATTTTGATGTGTGTTAGCCTTCTAGAGTCCCTAATTGTTCTGGGACCAAATGGTTTGTATCTTTTATGGATGACTGCACTAGGATGACATGGGTTTACTTACTCAAAGACAAAGCAGCCATCAACAACATTCTACCCTTGTTTCATAGAATGATTCTCATTCAATTTGGGGTTTCTATTAAAATGTTAGGACTGATAATACAAGGGACTATTTCAACTATCATCTTAATCATTTTTTTCAACAAAAAGGGATTGTTCATGAATCCTCGTGTGGAAATGCCCCAATAGAATAGAGTTGCTGAGAGAAAGATGAGGCATCTCCTAAATGTTGCTAGGGCTCTCTTGCACCATCATTTAGTTCCTAAATTTTTTTGGGGTGAAGTAGTGTTGACAGTAACCTATTTAATCAATAAGGTTCCCTCAAGAGTTCTAAATCAACTCTCTCCATTTCAATGTCTCTCTACTCACTTTCTAGAAATTGGTTTGCATACTTCTCTCTCTCTTAAGGTATTTGGTTGTGTGGCTTTTGTTCATGTATCTAAACATCATAGGGATAAATTTGATGCCCGAGCCCTTAGGTGTGTATTTCTTGGCTATTTTTCTACTCAAGAGGGGTACAAGTGCTATCATCCTCCTACTCGAAAGGTCCTTGTATCTAAATATGTAACTTTTGTTGAAAATCAGTCTTTTTTCAGGGTTCCTACTTCTGGTCCTCTAGGGGAAAGCGTTTCTGTTGATCATGATCTTCCTATTCTAGAAGCGTCTTAGCCCTATCAGCCTGATTCTCCTTTGGATCCTAACTCTTCTGATTCTCTTATTTATTCTAATCCTAATTGTAGGTTCAGGAGACTTAGAACCTTCTTCTGATCCTCCAATCTTTGTTCAGCCAAGGATATCTCCTGTGTGGTTTAGAGGCTCACCATATGTGTATAAAAGGAGGAACAACCTAACCCAGGTGCTAAGCAAGATCCATCATCTACCCCTCGGCTAGGCTTGTAACTCACTTAGCATTTTGATTTGCCTAACCCTACTAATTGTTCTAACCCTGAAAACTCAGACCTGGATTTGCCTAACCCTACTGATTGTTCTAACCCTAAAAAACTCAGACCTGGATTTGCCTGTTGCTGTTAGAAAAGGTGTGAGGAGTTGCACACAATGCCCTATTGAAAAATTTGTTTCTTATCATAGATTGTCTCTAAAACAATAAAGTTTTTGTCCCCCCTTGATTCCATAGCTATTTCTAAGACTGTGGAAGAGGTATTACAGAATCAACATTGGGTACAAGCTATGCAAGAAGAAATGAGGGCCTTAGAAAAGAATAATACTTGGGAGATGGGTGCAGATGTGAAATGAGGGCCTTAGAAAAGAATAATACTTGGGAAAGGGATTCAATCGGTAGGGTGTAGATGGGTGTTTAATGTGAAATACAATGTTGATGGTACATTGGAAAGATACAAAGCCCAATTAGTGGCTAAGGGCTATACTCAAACGTATAGCATAGATTACTTGGAGACATTTGCCCTTGGCAAAAATGACTACACTGAGGGTTCTCCTATCTTTGGCTAGCTGTTATGGATGGAAGTTGATGTAGCTAGATGTGAAAAATGCCTTCTTATATGGTGATTTGGAGGAAGAGGTATTTATTGTTGAAGACACTAAGGCTCTCAATCTTAATTTACATTCTGTTACATTTATGGACCCCCCCACCTGGTTTTCCTAATGATCTTGCAGGCTATGTTTGTAGATTAAAGAAAGCACTGTATGGATTAAAGTAATCCCCAAGAGCTTGGTTTGATCGGTTCTCAAGAGCTATGAAGGCAATGGGGTATTAGCAAAGTAGAGGGGATCACACCATATTCATAAAACATTCAAAGAAAGGTACTTTAACAGCCCTACTTGTTTACTGGAAATGATGAGGATGAGCATAAATTGTTAAAGGGAAATTTGGTCTGAGAATTTGACATCAAAGACCTTGGTAGGCTCAAGTATTTCTTAGGAATAGAGGTTGCATACTCAAAGGAAGGTATATTTCTTTCCCAAAGGAAATATACCATGGACTTATTCGAAGAAACCATATTGCTAGGTGGCAGGGCAGCAAATACTCCCTTGGATCCTATCTTGAAATTAGGACCAAGTGATAGTCCATTGATTGATAGGGGGAGATACTAGAGGCTAGTAGGAAGGTTGATTTACCTATGCCACACCAGGCCTAACATAGGTTTTGCTGTTAGCTTGGTGAGTTAGTTCATGCATAGTCCCACTGAAGAGCATATGCAAGCTCTACAAATGATTTTGTGCTATTAGAAGTCAACATTTGGAAAAGGTCTATTGTTTAAGTTAGGGCAAAAGTTGGAAGTCAGGGGATACACTGATTCTGATTATGGTGGTTCACTTGTTGAAAGGAGGTCTATTACCGGCTATTGTGTGTTTTTTGGGGGAAATTTAGTGTCACGGAGAAGCAAAAAACAAGGGGTTGTGGCCAGGTCTAGTGCTGAAGCAGAGTTTAGGGCAATGACCCTTGCATTGTGTGAATTACTTTGGCTAAAAATTGTGCTTAGTGATTTGAAAATACTAGATCATTGTCCTATGGAGTTAATGTGTGACAATCAATTAGCAATCAACATTGCACACAATCCGGTGCACAACATGACCACACTAAGCATGTTGAGATTGATCGCTATTTCATTAAAGAAAAGCTAGACATTGGCGAGGTTTGTTTGTCTTTTGTCCTCTTAGAAAATCAGCTAGCTGATTTGCTCACCAAAGGTTACCTCTCAAGCGGTTTGAAGAACTTATAAGCAAGTTGAGAATGATAAATATTTATTCACCAGCTTAAGGAGGAGTGTTGAATAAGTCACGGATACACCTACCAAGTTTCCTAAATTAGTCTCCAATTTGTTTGGAAAGTAATTCATATCCTTTAGAGAGTTTCTAAAACAGTTGTGTATATTTTTTTTCCTTGTACAGTGTATAGATTATGTTTCCATTTGTTTGTAGTTTTCTAAAAGTTGTATTTTCCCAAATTTGTAGTCTTCTTCCCTATTAATAGGGAATGAAATCCCATGCATATTGATATGAGAATATAGAGATTTTTCACTGTTCTCCTATTTTCTACAGAAGGTGCATGGGAAAAGAATGCAATGCAGAATGCAGACAATTATACTTGAACTGCATGAACTAAACCACTTTACAATGTGCTTTTACTTATGTTAGTCCTCCCCTTAGATTTCCAACTTGTTTATGAGTGGAATTTTCTAAAATAGATATTAAAACTTACTGTTCATATTTTTTGCTAATTTGTATAATCTGGAAAATAATTTTTCTATATCTAATATAACAAAATATAATTGTATTTTTAATGAAAAAAATGAAAATTTTTTAGTACTTTTATGCACAAATTAAAGCCAAGGTTGGAGAGATAGGTTTGATCATATGATAATATTTGTCCTTTTGGCCAATTCATCACTCTCAACATATGCAACCAAACATGGGATAAATATGTTTTCTTCCACCTTATCCAGCAGTGATGCCAAACAAGGGGATAAAATCCAATTTATGACACAGTCACACCATCTTCTAGGATATTATCTGCAAGCTATCCCATTTCCCATCATGATGGTCTATATTTCTCATAATGTTCAGTCACATTGCAGTAGCTGTTATGGCCGGTATTTGTATCCTTTTGATATTATACGAAATATGTTGAATTTTTTGGAGTGATTGGCTAATGGACTTCAGTTCACCTTTTTTTAGCTAATGGGCTTCAGTTTGTGTGTTAACCTTGTGCTTTCTGTGTGCTTGGTTTCACTCTTCGTGGCCTTTCTCTTTGTAAGATGTGGTTATGATGGAACAAGAAGTATTTGATACACATCTATTGAACTTTTGTATTTTAGAGTGGTCATTACTATTCTTGCTGATTATATGATTGAAAACATTTTCATTAACTCCTTCCACCTTGTCATCACAAAATTGGATCTCATAGTTCAGCAGAAATAGGATAGCCCGCCTTTCATCTTGCAGCATTCTGTCAATTGGCCTTATAGATGCAGTATATGGAATCTTATAACAGCTACTATTTTCTTTCTAGCAAGAAAAATTGTGTAGTTTATTAGTTTTACTGCGTGCTTATTGATCAAATAAAAGGAAACATGCATTTTAATGCTTAGAAATGGCTGTCTTCCGGATTGATGGCTTAGTCCTACTGAATCTTACACCTACTGAATCTTACACGTATAGCATGCTGTCAGCTTAAAAGGAAATATAAGGGGCTGTTTAATTGTGGAAAATTGCCCCAATTTTCTGGAAGATTACTCCACTGAAAATGGAACATTAGAAAAATTGTTCAAATACAAAATTTTCCAAGTAGAAAATGGAGATTTAGAAAATGTGGTTCTCTAAAATGTACTAAACTTGGAAAACTCCTAAAATGAGTTTTCCAAAATTTCCTTCCTAATTTAGAGATTTGGAAAATGTGTTTTTCTACAAAATTTTACATAAGTTTTCTGTACTAATAAGTCTCTCTCTCTCTCTCTCTCTGTTGATGATATGCTTCAATATTCTAGATTGAAAATTAGTTTTCTGTATTATTAACATTTGAATTCTTCATTGCAATTAAGAATTGTGTGTAGGAGAGAATTGCAATGAAGAATCCTGAGGAAATTAGAGTGACGCAGCTCACAGCAGCATTTAGACAAGATTTGATGATTGAATGACATCAAATCTGCTCCAATTCTACTCCAGTTTCACCTCTTGATGGTTTTGATGCCATGAGAAATGATATGCAAAACTGAGAAAAAGAGGAGAGGAACAGAGATTGGAGGGAAAAATCAGCTCAACTCTATCCACTTAGGGTTTACAAGTATTTATGCACAACTGTTATGTACTGGCCAGCTAACTATTGGGTACAACTAATATGTACAGCACCTAAGCTAGGTACACTACAATCAAACTAACATGTATTCTCAACAAATTAAAGCAATGAATTTTATGAATAATTGAACTAATTTAAAAATTGGCCTGAACTTTTGACCAGATGCATGTGACATGCTCTGGTATTGGTCAATACTAAATTCGCTGAGTCATTCTATTGTTCTCACTATCTTTATTGTTGATTATGATATATAATTTAAGTTCTCATACTCTTGATTCTAACAAATCTAAGGGGAGAAGTCGATTTTCATGGGTTATTGTTCCTTGCTATTGAGTTGTATTCACTTGAAAATTCAAAGTTGCCTTTTTCTAAACTGTTCATTTTTGTACTTACCAATGTGAAAGGCAAATTTGATGTTGTATTTCTGACTTTCTGTTGCATGTATTGCACTTATAGCCTTATTTTGGACCTCTATGCCTCCATTGATCTTAATGAGCCATTTTTGTTGACCAAAGGCACTAAACTTGCAGTTTTTTCTGCATCGTATTCTATGCAGGCTGCTCGAATGCGCTTCATGTACAAAAATGAACCATATTGCCTCAATCTTATTGATACTCCAGGGCATGTGGACTTCTCTTATGAGGTATGTGTATATGGCCTGTTAGATCTTTAATTTTCTGGTCTGGCAGTAGTGTTACTGGGAGCAACCTTTTCTTGTTTGGAAGTAAATTTTGTCACTTTGCACCGATTCACTAAGATAGTGGTCAATTTTTGTGGGAAAAAGGAAATAGTGTTCCTTCATATTTTATTGATGTAAATAACAGAATTTATACAAGACTGTTCCTAAGAATTCTCCTAAGAATTCTCGTAAGTTTTAGGACTAGATTACATTCCCTACCTTTTAGGACTAGATTACATTCCCTACCTTCTAGGACTAGATTACTTACCTTATATCTAGGATTAGATTATAACAATTTAAATATACAACAAATAGATAAAACACAAAATAGATAAAAAAGGTAAAAAGATAAAATCTTATCTCTATCTTGATTCTTGGCCATCTCTTATCTTCACCGCTTCTTAATCTCGTTCCAACACTCCCCCTCAAGCTGGGGAGTAGATATCAATCATACCCAACTTGTTGATCTTGGCTTCAAATTGGGTATTTGGCAAACCTTTTGTAAGAACATTAGCTACTTGATGGTTGGAAGGAATATATGAAATCTTCAATAGACCACTATCCAATTTTTCCTTTAGGAAATGCCTATCAATTTCAATATGCTTGGTTTTTTCATGTTGCACCAGATTGTAGGCTATACTTATAGTTGGTTGATTATCTCCAAAGAGTTCAATATGCCTTTGTATTGGAATTTTCAAATCTTCTAGGATAATCTTTACCCATAAGAGTTCACATACACCTAGAACCATAGCTCTAAATTCTGCCTCAACACTAGATCTAGCCACCACCCCTTGCTTTTTACTCCTCTAGGATATCAGATTTCCTCTTAGGAATACACAGTACCCGGTTATAGATCTTCGGTCAACCAGAGAACCACCATAATCAACATCTATATAGCCTTGAAGTTTTAAGTTTGTTCCTGGAGCGAATAGGATCCCTTTTCTAGGCGTAGCTTTAAGATAGCATAAAATTTTCCTTACTGCTGACAACAAACGATATGTTAGGCCTAGTATGTGATAGATATATTAATCACCCTGCCAAGCGTTGAAATCTCCCTTTGTCCACTTCTTGACCACCCTTATTAGCTTGTAATTTTGTATTGGGATCAACTGGTGTCCTTCCTTCTTTTCCTCCTAATAGCCCTATTTCATCAAGCAAATCCAAGACATATTTTCGTTGTGATAGAAAAATACCTTCCTTTGAGTGTGCTACTTCTATACCTAAGAAGTATCGTAATTAGCTGAGGTCTTTGATTTCAAATTCCCGAGGTAAGTTTTGTTTGAGACAACCTTGCTCAATTGTGTCATTCCCAGTAACCACAATATCATCCACATAGACAAGTAAAACTGTTGCCTTTTCTCCTGTATGTTTGATAAATAAGGTGTGGTCTTCTCGGCTTTGGTGGTATCCCATAGAAAGGATGGCCTTTCAAAATCTTCCAAATCATGCACGAGGGGACTGTTTAAGCCCATATAGGGCTTTCTTGAGTTTACAAACCTGATTCTTTCCATCTCCTTCATGTTCAAAACCTGGAGGGATTTCCATAAAAACCTCTTTCTCTAAATCTTCGTGTAAGAAGGCATTTTTGACATGAAATTGTTGCAATTTTCATCCAAATTTAGTTGCCAATGCTATGAGAATTCTCACCGTAGTCATTCTAGCCACATGAGCAAAAGTTTCTAGATAATCATTACCATAAGACTGAGTACAACCCTTGGCCACTAGGCAGACCTTATACCTGTCAAGAGTTCCATCGGCCTTGTATTTGACATTAAAAATCCATCTGCATCCCACTGGTTTTATATCCCTTGGTCTAGGAACTAACTCCTAGGTTTGGTTCCTCTTTAGTGCATCCATTTCTTCTAACATGGCCTTTTTCCAGTTATGATCTTTCACAACTTCTTCTACTGATTTGGGAATAGCAATTGCATCCAATGATGTTAGGAAGCTTTGATGTTGAGGGGATACACGGTGGTATGATAGATAAGCAGCTAATGGATGTTTGGTGCAAGTTCTAACACCTTTTTGGATGGCAATTTGAAGGTCCAAGTCTAGGATTTCTGGTTGAGGCTGAGATATACTGGAGGTGGTGGATGAGTGCTTACTTGGTGTAATTTCAAGGCTCGTATTAGGAGCTAATGATGTGCTTGGTTGCAGTTCTTCAATGGGCTGCCTTCTCTTGTACACATAAGGAGAACCTTTATATCTTATAAGAGAACTGAGCCTCGAGTGAACTTGTTCCGTAGGATGATCGGTTGGTAAGGGTTGAGGTGTCATAATAGGGCTGGTATCTTGGGAAGGAAGACCCTGACCGACTGCACTTGTTTCGAGACTAGTATTTAGAAACTCCCAGTCCATATCTACAGGTTTGATATCTGCTTGCCTTACTAGAATGGGAGCAAAATAGGGTTGAGATTCATTGAATGTGACATCTTTTGAAACATAGAACTTTTGGGTGTTTGGGTGGTAGCACTTATACCGTTTTTGTGTTGGAAAATATCCAAGGAAGATACACTTAAGAGCTCTAGGGTCCAAACTTGTCTCTATGGATTTTGAGTATATGAACAAAACATACACATCCAAACACTCTTAAGGGTAACTGAGTATGAAGATTAAGGTCTGGGAAAAATGAAGTCAAACATTGGAAAGGACTCTGACCATTGAGAACTCTAGATGGTACCCTATTAATGACATAAGTAGCAGTCAACACTGCCTCCCCCAAAAAATGTTTTGGCACATGATGATGATGAAGTAAGGTTCGGGTGACATTGAGAAGATGACGCATCTTTCTCCCTGCCATCCCATTTTGTTGGGGTGTATCAATGCAAGATGACTCATGTATGATACCCCTTTTTTGGAAATAATTGTGCAAATGAGTGTTAAAATAATCCTTTGCATTGTCTGTTCTAAACCTTTTTATAGTAGTCCCAAATTGGGTTTGAATCATTTTGCAAGATGTGATCAACACGGACCTAATAGCTGCCTTATCTTTTAGAAGAAATACCCGACACATTCGAGTACAATCATCAATAAACGTAATAAACCATTTTTCCCTAGAACAATTGTGTATTTTGGACTGTCCCCAAACATCAGAATGAATCAAGTATAATGGTTTTGAAGAAAAAATGTTAGTAATTGGAAACAAGACTCGATGATGTTTAGCAACGATGCATTCATCACACCTGAGACTACTAGGATCTAAAGAATTAAACAAATCTGAAAATAATTGTTTTAACACTCTAAATGAAGGATGATCTTGTCTAAAATGGTGTAACCATATAGAAGATAAGTTAGAGGCTGACTGGGAAGAAGAAGAAAAAGCCACAAGTTGCTACTTTCTCCTTGTAGAACAATCATTCTCCCCATCCAAGATATAGAGCCCATTTTGAACTTTAGCCACCCCAATCATCTGCCCCATTTTCTTGTCCTGAAACTTACACATTAAAGGTGAGAAAACAGCCAAACAATTAAGATTTTGGGTTAGTTAGTTTCTGTATAGAGATTAAGCTTGTAGTTAGAGCTGGAACATGAAGAACTTGTTCAAGGGAAAGTTGAGAGTTTAATGATACTTTGCCTTTACCTAAGATAGGGATAGTGGTTCCATTGGCAATCATGATATGTTTGGTAGGCTCAAGGGTGTCATAAGTCACAAAACAATGAATATTAGGGGTCATGTTGTTGGTAGCCCTTGAATCAAGGACCCAACTATTATTCTTACCAATTTTAGAAGCTGAAAAAACTGTATCGGAAGGGAAGTTACCTTGGGAGTTGAAGTTACCTTGGGAGTTACCTTGATGGGCTAAGGAACAGGTTCCTCCATCTTGAAACGTCCGGAGAAAGGCCTTTAACTTACCTAAGTCCTCGGTATTAAGTTGGGTAAAATTAGTTTCTGCTTCTCCTTTATCAGCCTCCTCTTCTTGTTTCTTGTTAACATGAAAACTTTGGGATTTCATGTTCTTGAAGCCTCCAATCCTGCTCAAGACTGTTTCCTTTCCATGCAGTTTAAAGCATGTTTCCCTAGTGTGGCGGGGCTTTTTTCAAAAGCTACACCACTATGAATCTCGATTAGTACTAGGGCCGTGGTTCTAGAATCTTGATCCTAATCTGCCGGGGTTCTGAAACCTTGATTTTTTAGCTTTATTTCCTCTGCCTTCTTGCTTGCTGATCACTAGGGCTGATCCCTCGGTGGTATGTTTAGTTAGCATAGCATATCTTCGATTTTTTTCACTCCTTACAATTGCAAAAACCTCATTTAGATTTGAGAGTTTATCCTTACCAAGAATTTGCACTCTTACTTGGTTGAATTCAGGATTGAGTCCAGCTAGGAACTCAACAATCCGGTCTCGCTCAATTATTTGATTGAGTGTTGCAGCATCTTCTTGGCATATCATCTTGATGGGCTGATATTGGTCAAGTTCCAGCCATAATCCTCTCATCAAGTTGTAGTAATCTGTGACTGTGAGCTGGCTCTGTTTGGTAGATGTAATCTTTGTTTTGACTTCAAAGATCAGGGAAGCATCCTGGGCTTTGGAGTATGTTTGTTGTGTTATCTCCCATACGGCTTTGGCTGTGGTCAGGAACATAAAGTTCATCCTAATTTCTGGTTGCATAGTGCCCCATAACCAAGACATGATGCAAGAATCATCTATGTGCCAGGCTATGTAAGTTGAATCCGTTTCAATTGGAGGGTTTCCAGTTAGATGGTTACTCTTCCCACAGGATTTAAGAAGTGTCTTCACTAATTGGGCCCATTTGAGATAATTCTTTTCGTTCAACCTATAAGATGGATGGACTATAGGTAATTCAGAGGCGAGAGGAACTTCACCAGCTATTGGAGAGTGATCTGGCTGGTGTCCTTCCACTAGATTTGTCTCACTGGTTGCAGGATTTGGACTTGTTACATCTGATAATTCTGCCATCACGATCCGAGGAAGGCTGAAATCTTGAACTGCTGCAGGCTACCAAAGGCTCTCGGAACTGCAGGCTAGTGAGTGCAATAAAGGCACTCGGGTGGGAACAAATCAGGCCAATAACTGTGCAATGAAGGCAAAACTGATTGGTGGATCAAATAGAAGGCTGTGCGATGAAGGCAGAAATAAGGAAGGAACTGTGCGAGCACTAGGGCTACAACGTATCAAGCTAGGACTGATGCTTTAATACCATGTGGGAAAAAGGAAACGGTATCCCTTCATATTTTATTGATGTAAATAACATAATTTATACAAGAGTGTTCCTAAGAATTCTCCTAAGTTTTAGGACTAGATTACATTCCCTACCTTTTAGGACTAGATTACTTACCTTATATCTAGGACTAGATTACAACAATTTAAATATACAACAAATAGATAAAACACAAAATAGATAAAAAAAAGGTAAAAAGATAAAATCCTATCTCTATCTTATTTCTTGGCCGTCTCTTATCTTCTCCGCTTCTTAATCTCGTTCCAACAATTTTACATGAACTGATTTCTGTCAGCTGCTGGAAGCAGATAAAAACATAGGTAGATCGCTGATTTAAAGCTAATTTTGTGGGTTTAAATTCAAGGATAACTAAGTGCATTTAGATATATTGTTAGGCATAATGAGAGGATTCTAATGATATAAAGATTATTAATTTTAGTTATGATTTGTAAGGTCTGGATTAAGGGCTTAATAAGGGTAGTTAAGATTAATTAAGCAAGATTAGTGAAACTCCTGCTTTAAGAAGACTGGAGAGATTGGAGAAGCCTGAAGCAGCATGAGGTGGTTATAAGAGATGAAACAAGCTGGGTAAGTGCTTTCTTGCATGAGAAGCACGTAATTAGGGATAAATGGTAAAAAGGGGGAATGGCCAATGCCCTGCTGCTTTATCAGCTGGTGAGCTACTTCCATTTGCCTATAAATAGGTCATTCCTCATTCATTTTGTAGCACAAGCAAGTGTAGATGAAAGGCTGTCTAGGGATAAATGGTTTAGAAAGAGAAAGTGCTGGAAAAGTAGGGGAAGTGAAGAAAGGCTAGAAATGCATCTGCTCAACTGGAGAAAAGGCTTGAGGAGCTGTCTTGATTGAGGTAAGTGCATGGTTATGGTTCATATATGTCAGCATGATGCATGAAATGATTTTATGGCAACTTGTTATGCATTAAAACGTGATTGTATATGTGTGGGTGTTGTGAGCATGCTGCATGATGTGAGTGAAGCAGGTGTGAAATGTGAAGGTTTATTTCCATATAAGAGTATGTGTGGCCCCTCTGGCTTTGGAAATGAGTTGAAGGTCAACGGTGAGCTTTTGGGGTCCTTAGGCCATGGGAATGATATAACCAGGTGTGGGCGATGGGCATGAACCTAGCATGCACCCACTAGAAAGTGAAATGTGGAAACTTGAGGCTGCCTACATGGACTGTATGAGTGATGGGCATTGTGTATGAATATATTGTCAGGTAATGAGTCTAATGACTTATTGAGATTGTGTTCTCATGCATTTTATTTTTTCATTGCCAACCATGTAAGGGATGGGGAGGAAGACTAGCATAAGGGGGATGGGGAGGAAGACTAGCATAAGGGTATATGGACGAAGATTTTCCTGACACTGTATTTTTGGAGGCATTTCACTTTGTGTTGGATACTTTCTTGTCTAAACCAGTGTAATGAATTCTAATTTGTAAAAGTCTCTTCTGCAAAGTTTTTGTTTGACATCCTGTTGCACTATTCCACATTTTCAGGTTTCCCGTTCTCTTGCTGCATGCGAAGGTGCTCTTCTTGTTGTAGATGCTTCTCAGGCAAATCTTCTTGATCATCTGTTTAGATCATTATTTTTGTTTCTAGTTCTTCCATTTTGTAGATGAAATTCTTATCTGGCTAGCAATGATACCGAACATTGGTTTTGATTCCATGGAAGCATCATCTTTGGTGCAAAAAAGCATATTAAAAGAAGTCTTACTGTTATTCTATTGTATTTTTGTTCTGCTAGTTAATTTTCCCATTGAAATTTTGCCTGGTTTTGTAGGGAGTGGAAGCTCAGACCCTGGCGAATGTTTATTTGGCTTTAGAGAACAACCTAGAAATAATCCCAGTAAGTGGTCTGTCTTGCTGCTTTGTGGTACTCAGCTAATGAGAGTATTGTGCATCCTTCAGCCTTCGTTTCACATTCATGATGGTGAAAATTTATACTTGTTAGACTTAATTCTAGAATTTTCTTTTCTGATTGTCTTGGACAAGCTAGACACATGTATTATTATATTTTTTGTGTGTATAAATACATAATATTATACAAGTGAATTGCTCTATATATTCCTAGCTAGATGGGTTTTTCTTTTATTAGGAGGTTGTCCAATGGAAAGAGAAAGGATGAAAGAGGATTAGTTTAAGGCCATGAGTTTTCCTTGTAGTTAACAAGGTGTGGATTACATAGAGCCACTTGTGGAAGAAGCATTAGCTGACCCAAGTAATTGAGAGTAAAGCATGTTTAAATTGTACTGCGTTGTGCTGGATGCAAGTTGAGAACGTTTTGTGTGCACATTAACTTGGGATTGAAATGCTCAAACATTTGCCAGATGTAGAACTGTCAAAAGCTGCTGATAGACCAAATTGATGGAGATTATTATCGAAAATTTATGAAACAAGTGTAAATTCTCTTAGTGGTTAAATTATGCTATCACTTCCCTTTGTCTTCATGTGCATATATCATTTTTGTGGTTGAACTTTTATTTGTAAATAGGAAGAACTACAAGCCAGTTGCTGCAGATCAAGATTTTTTTTTTTTTTTTTCTGTAAGTTGCTGCAGATCAAGATTAGGGCTTGGTGCTTTTGAGCACCTTTACCTTGGGTGAGAACATGAGATGTTTTAACCCTACATTTAAAGAATTTATGGTGGGTAAAGTATTTTGCATCTTTAATATTAAGAGATGCTTAGTTCATTGACTTTCTAGGAGTAAGAAACAGAATAGAGAAAAAAAAAAAGAGAGAGGGAGTTTTGGAATACAAAGGTGAATTGATGGACAGCAAAGGACCTTTCCGTCAAAACCCTGGCAAAATACATATCCCTCATGGATAAAGAATCTGGAGTCGTTGCCTCTTAATTATGGCATAATCCAACCTCCCATGTGAGAGATCCCTAGAGGAGGTATGGTTTCCCCCTATCAGGAGGGCATGGAACGAAGCAATCTGTTTCAGTCGGAAATTATTGACATTTGGAACATTTTGGTCAACTTTTGATCTACCACATGAAGTCTTGTATTTTCTCCTGATGTTCTAGAATTTCTTCTTTGCCCTAGATCCTAGATTCCATCCATAATGACCCCATGGACAATGTAAGGACCTGGATTTTCTATAATAAAAATTATTGGGTAACTTTTTTTCTTATAATAATCTCCTTGGACTCAAATTAATCCAATTCTCCCAAGTTCATAAATCATTTTGCAGTTGAGGACCTTTCCTTATTTCTTTTAGAGAAACATTAATTCGTAAATTTTGATTTAACCCTTTGAACAAGTCCCAAAATCCAAGTCAACTTATTGAACCCATAATTTTTACATTTATATCAGTGATTAAATTTCTAGATTTATAGCTTATCACTAAAATGATCTAAATACCCCTTTCAAGCATAATACTCTATGCTGCCAAAACTAAAGTCTCTCCCGAACCTCCAACTTTTTGGGGATCATACAATTTTCTTGTTGCATGAGATCCCAAGACTCTTGGGCATCTTCTATAATTCTAGGGAATTTTCTAATCAAATTTAGACCACAAGAAAATTCATGATTTGTCCTTGGACTCATGGTTATGGTTCCTACCCATTTTGCCTTTTAAATGGCTTTTTCTTTATTTCATCTTTCCAGATTTAATCTACAGATAATTTTGGACACACTACATTTCTTTTTTTCTGATTTCTTCTAAATTATTTTGATCCCTTTAAAAGACTAAATTTTTTTGGTCTTAACAGATCCAATATTCTGATCTTATTCACCTGTCAAATGTGTAACACAATTCTGCGCCATCCCCACTACTGGGAGACTAAAAAAAATGGTAATACTTAAGGTAATGGAGGGATATAATGGTAATTGGACGGTATAGAGTTGATAGAATGAAGCTTCCTTAGAGGTTTGAACTAAAACCATTGGATGAGGAAGTGAACAAATGGTACAAATGGTCCACAACCAGGAAGTGAACAGTCAACAGGACAAAACTGTTGACAGTTTTGCTTTATCAATCAACAGTTTTAGTGAACTGTTGACGGTGCTTAGGCTGGTGTGCCATCAATTTTGTTGTGGAGGTTTGATTTTCATAGGAGTTAAATGTGGCTTGCATCTGTATCTTCAGGGTGGCAAGATAAATCTCTAACTAGTGGAGAGCTACTTGTATGGTGGTAAATATATCTACAAGCTGCATGTGGAAATTTTGTATACATCCTCATCCCATGAAGCAGGAGGTGGAGAGTTTAATTCAAGCATGGGTTGCAGTAGCTCCTTTATCCCTTCTCTGATTAAGCTAGATGTGGTACCTTTGCTCCTCATCGCCTTCTATGCTAGAATGATTCAAGCCAAGTAAAAATATTTGGCTTAGCAGTTGCTTCCTCTATGTACTGGGTTTTTGCAATGCACCATAAAGGCTGTGAACTCAATTTATGTTGTTTAAATGGTGTTTCTTACCCGCTTCTTGTGTTGCTCCCTACTTGCAATTAGACTCTTAAAGGGCGGGTGAATCGAGTCTATGTGAGTTGTAACAAATTTTTGCCTTTTGAAGATTGTATTCAATTATATTTTATAATCGAAGATGAATATATGACATGATATTGCAAGATATTTAAAAACAACAATCACACAAAGAACACAAGAGATTTATAGTGGTTTGTCATCTACCACGCCCATGTCCATTTTAACAAGACAGAACCTTGCGCTTGCTATATCAGAACCACTAAGATTTCCACCAAGTTCACCTCAGAAACTTGTTTACAATACCTTAGATTTGATCTATCTCTAGGAAGCTAACCCCACAAACAATAGTTTATACAATTGAATACAAGCCCTAAGTCCACACTTTGGATCAAATATCGCAATAAGCACAATAAATAAACAAAGCAACAACTTTAAATGACATACTTAACAGTGTAATCCTCACAAGGCCTTGAATGATAAAGCTTTGATGAGCCCTTAATGCCTTGGTTGCTCCTCTCACAAGATGAAATTTGAACTTTGAGTGCTTTAAGAGCTTTCTCAGTTGAGAGCCTTTAATGTGCAATGAACGATTGATTCTTGATCTTTTTGAAGTTGTTTATATACTCCATACACTGATTTTCAAGTCCCCCAATGACTAAAATTGCATTTAATGCTCAAAAGTGACACTTGCAACACAAAAATCACACAGAAATATAGTCATTACAGTTGCAGAGTCAAACCTGTAGGTAACTATAGGATCCACTGTAGATTCAAAATTTGAATCTAGTCAGCTTAGTTGATCTATCCTTAGGATGAAGGCATCGACTGTCAAAACCAGAATGTTTTAGGGGTTGGCCTAGCCAAACAAAACATTGGCTATAGATCTCGGTTCTCATTTCTAGAATGTTGAGGAGGTTCAACTCAGACAAGCAAAACCTCAACTGCAGGATTGACTGCCGTTTCCAGTATTCAACAGAACCTTGGCTTAGTGGATCTAAACCTCGACTCTCATTTCCAGTGACCAGTAAAATGTTAGCTCAGTTCTAAACCTCAGCTGTAACCTTGACTGTAGGTTGAAACCCATTTTATTTTGTTCAACCAATTTAAACCTCAACTCTAGATTTCTAAACTTAAACTTTTGGGCATTAAATCACATAGAAATAAGTTTTGTTTAAGTACTTAATAAACTTAAGTTTTGTTAATCATCAAAACATTTATTTAGGAGTTAATTAAGCAAGTTGGCTCAATATTTTGTTATGGATATAATTTCTTTTTATTTATTATGGACCAATTTAGCATCCTTCTGAAGCAGAATATTATTTGAGTTAATTGCTATCAATCTTGCAGGTTTTGAACAAAATAGACTTACCGGGTGCTGAACCAAGTCGTGTTTCCCAAGAGATTGAAGAGGTTAGTGCATACCCCTATTAAAGAAACAAATCAGTTTATGTGTTTATTGATTTGGTCATAGATAAGGACAATAATTACGTTTAGGTGTCATTACTTAAAAATGTTGGCCAGTACACTTTGTACTGCAAACCATTACTGATTGACGTAACATGCACTTTTTTGTTTCTATTTTGACCAATTCTTTGCCTGTTCCTATAGGAGATTACAAAAAACTGACAAGATAGATAGTCTGAACTTTTATATTGCACTTCTGAATTAATTGACTGTAACCATGGACACTTCATGATTCCTTATTTGGTAGTATTCTACTGTGGTTAGGACTTGTAGTATTGTTTTATTAAGTTCTAACTTGCCATACTTGCCTTTTCAGGTTGTTGGTTTGGATTGTAGCAGTGCCATCTATTGTTCTGCAAAGGTTGTTTTTGGTTAGTTTGCAGTCTAAGTGAATGCATTTGTGAAGAAAATTGAGGTTATTTTGTGCATGGTTCTATCTGATAAAAGGGGATTAATATTTTATTTTGGTCTTCCTTTGTAGGAGGGTATAGGTATAACTGACATTTTGAATGCCATTGTTAAGAGGATTCCCCCACCTCAGGATACTGCTGAAAGACCTTTAAGGGCTCTAATATTTGATAGGTACCTACGTATGCATCTTAGTTGAACTTTGTTTCATATATTTGATAGTTTTTCTAAATAATTTATTTCGAACTTTTTCTTTCAACTTGAAAAAAAGCTAACTCTTGCATAAGGAATTATACTGAGACAAGAATTCTATCTGATATCCTTTTATGATTGGTTGCTGATAAGGTAATTGTAACAGTGGGGGAGTTAATAACTTAAGCTGAGAGGAGAGCTTTTTCAAGGACATACCTGGTAGTGGTTAGGGGTTAGTTTTTTTTTTTTTTTTTAGATGATCTAGGATAGTTTACTGATGAGACTAATGCATCGAGGTTGACATGAGATATTTTTTAACCATGAATATTTGGGGACATAATGGAACTCACAGGAATGAAATTGCTTTGAGTGTAGTTATACCAGATGCTGGGAAAAGGATACTGTGGAATTATCATTTATTGTCTGCATACCTTGAAGTTGCACTTCCACTTCATTATTGTGTCCTGCTTGACTCCAGAATTTCCTAGACTTAGTAGGTGGATTATTTCTTTAAAATATTTCTTTTACTAGCTAAATTACTGTTCTCATTCTTATTGAATGTCATAACAACTGTAGGGGCAACTTTACCTCTTTTAACCTTAGGTAGATCTTAGGTTAATGAGTGTGAAAATCTAATGCCAGTGGGCTATTTTACTGAAAAAATTGCAGTTAAGTGCATTTTAGGAGAGAAGACTACCCAATTTATGTTGTAGTGTTGCCAAAATTCATGTTACCTTTTTCAGCATTGGCAGACAATCATTATTGATGGGGAAGGTTCCTTTCATATTGATTCTGTCTTCTTTCTTTAGAAAACTTCTCCTTTTCAATGATGATATTCTTTTCTCTATTGTTTTTGAAAGACTTCCATCCTCTTTTCCCAACGGCAACCTTTTTCTTTGGCCTTCTATGGTGCTTGCTCTGCTCCATCAAGTTTGATTGGAGCTGCTTGTTCTCTTCCTTTAGGGTCTCAGGGAGTTCTAAGGTCCCTTAGGAGCAGCAAAGAAACTTACTCCAGTTCAAGAGTTACAGGGAAATTGATATCAAGAATCTGACATTGCAAAGGGCCCAAACCTCTTACATTGCCTCTTCCTTTAGGGTCTCAGGGAGTTCTAAGGTCCCTTAGGAGCAGCAAAGAAACTTACTCCAGTTCAAGAGTTACAGGGAAATTGATATCAAGAATCTGACATTGCAAAGGGTCCAAACCTCTTACATTGCCTCTTTCTTTAGGGTCTCAGGGAGTTCTAAGGTCCCTTAGGAGCAGCAAAGAAACTTACTCCAGTTCAAGAGTTACAGGGAAATTGATATCAAGAATCTGACATTGCAAAGGCCCAAACCTCTTACATTGCCTCTGACAAAAAAGAGTAATTCTATCTATGGCAGAAAGCAAAAAAAAAAAACGCAAGTTGTCAAAGTAAAGAAATAAAGCAAGGAAAGTAGCTCCCCAAGACAAGACCTATTCCAAAAAGTCAGTAACAAAGAGTACAATGATGCGGGAAAACTTTCTACAAAGAGATCAAGAAGAAAAATGGAAATCATCTTTCCATTTACGCTTGGTTTGAGGAATTCAATGGATAAACTCATGCTCAGAACCCCGACAATGGACTGTTGTTAGGGAGGGACTGTTTTTTCTACTCACTAAGAAGAGTGTTTCTTCATTGAACACTGTAAAACCCTTTAATTATGTACTGAAGGCCACTGGATGAGTAATGGAGAACAAAAGGGGAGGAATTTGTGAACAATGAAATTGTGAAGGAAAGTCACTGCTAGTAGTAATGACTTGTCACAATCCATTAGTTCATACTTAATCAATGTCCTAGTATCAAAAGGCACACTTTTCATTGAGCATGTATAACAAAATTGTGTAAAGGGTCCAATGTCTAACAATCAGTTGAGTTCTCTTTGAACCCCTGCAAGTGGTTGCCCATCATGATATCATCTGTTCACCGACTTCACTTGTCTCTGTGGGGGTTGTGTTAGTTTTGAATATAATTTCTTTTGCTGTATTTGTTCAATGAGGAAGCTTGCCTCTTAACCATGAGTTTGATCCCTTGTCTGTGTTGCTAGCTGTCACCTTTGTTAATGAAAAGTTGGCAATGAGGGGGGGCGGCTAGGATCTTCTTCTCAACAGCTCTCCTTGAAGTTCCACTCTACCCCCTAAATAAGTACAACCTTGTTAGCCTACATGAAGATGGGGATAAGGATTAAGGGTTGAATCGTTGAAGCCCCCTTAGGTTTACTGGACACTAGACAAGGGCTAGTTTTGTTATTGTGTAGAGCCAAGTGTAGCATGTTGTAGTAGTAGGCACTTTGAGGCCCCTACCTGGTTACTGTATCACTTCAGTGTTTCAGGTACTGGATATCCTTTTCTATCCATCACAATAGAGCCTTTTATTGGCTGGCAGGAGGGAGGACTAAGCACATTTGAGGGCTTTTCTTGAAGGGTTTGGAGTTTGTCCTTGGGATTTCTTCACCAAAGTAGCTAAGTTTTAGTCAATACTAGTCTATATAATGGTTTACAGACTAATATGTGTTTTGTTTGAGTTTAAAACCTTGCTAAAGGACAAGAGTGCACTTTTTGGAGTATTTCTTAACTCTAATCTTCATCTACTTTGTAAGTTCTTCCCCTTCATTTCATGTGCAAAGCATGTAGAGGATGACATTTGGATGGTTATGCATGTGTGATCCATATTTAATTATGTTTCTTGTTAGTGTCATGTGGTTTGACATTTATAGTTATGTACATGTGTCCTAAGATGAGAATACCTACCATCTTAGTTAGATTGTTTGTGGCTTGGTATTTCAAGATGAGAAACCAAGGGGTTATCATCTTGAAAGAATGGTTTGAGATTGAGAAGCCTTGTTGTGGTTTAGAAAAATGGTTGGGATGCATTTCATGTTTTGTGTGTACAAGTGGACTTACTGAGATGTCGAGCTCATCCTTGCATTCTAACAATTTCCAGATGAACAAGGAAATGAGAACAATGAAGCTTGACAGAAAGCCTAGGGGTTGCATGTTTTATTTTGAAGTAGATCATGAAATATTGATGTATGAATGTTATATTTGATAGTTTGTAAAGGCCTTAGGAAGACTTGTATTCTTTGTCATTTTTTGGTTTTATGGTAGAGGAAGGCTTTACTGAAGTATGTTTGAGGTGGATCATCCTTCCACTTTTTGTGGGCAAATGTGGTTGATCTGGGAGAAATGGGTCTTTGAGATCATGTTCTGGTTTTTGAATCTGTTCATATGGCTGCAGTGTTGTGGTGATTTCAGTCTCATATTTCCAGGAACAGTGTGGTGATATCTGTTTTATATTTGGGTGTGTTGAATTCTCATCGTAGCCTGGTGGTGATTTCTGTTGTCACTGCAGGTGTGGTTTTAGCATCTCATTCTTTGTTTAGTTCAGGTTTTCTTGGGGTTTCTTCATCTTGTATAGGGATGTTTGTATTGACGCTTCTAGTGGCCACCTTGATTTTATGCATTAATATAGTATACTCAAATCTTCTTTCCAAAAAAAAGGGTAGAGGATAAGCTCAGGATGATTCATTTTTGAATTCTGTTAGTTTTTGAGAAATGGTCAAGTTTAAACAAGTATGAACTTCCTTGCACTTTTAAATAAAGTAAATGACTTTGAAATGGTGATTTTGAAGTGGAAATGGGTCAAATGCTTCCTAAAGATCATTTGGATAATGTTAAAGTGGGTAAAGAATATGTGGTTAAATGTTTCGAGGGCCGAAAACCACGTTTTTTCGATGCAGTATTTTATTTCGATATATACTAGGTCTATTTCTAAATAGCATGTCTGGAGAACTCACTGTTTGGGGACATCTATTTCAAAATAGACTGGCAGATTCAAAGATGGTATTCCTGAAAACAATTTCTAAATAGGGATGCCTATTTTGAAATAGAAGCTTTCTTTACTTAAAAACAACACTCTTTTAAGGGTCTGTTTTGAAATAGGCTAGTTCCTATTCAAAATAGATCCTATTTTTCAAGAAAATGGTTTTCTCAATTTGAAATAGGTCCCATTCTTGGGTATGAAGTTCAATGAAATGGATTTTCAGAGACTTCAATGGGTTAAATGAGTGGGGTTGAGTGATAAAAGCTCACATGTTTTTATTTAAAAATGATAACTATACATCCATGGTTTTAGATGGACGAAACACAAAGTTCTTGTCTCGGACATGTGCTGTTTAACCAGGCAGTAAGTGAAACCACAGGATTTTCCAAATTCGTAATTCTTCTGTGTGACCCTGTTGGTCATGAAATATGGGAATACGGATTGGTAAAAATCCCATATTTCCAATAATTATTATAAATGAAGCATGGCCCTTACACTACCCTATCCTTCAAAGCATTCATTTCTATCCATGTTGCAACTGATTGGTGAGCTATGTGTCTGATGCACAGGGAGCTGGTTTTGGTCCCCAGATTCACTCATGGAAACATTCCAGCTAGTGGCAATCAATCAAGGATGCAAACTTGCTGTTCCTTCTTTCAATTTCACTTTCATACAGTTCAACTTATTTAAACTCTGTTACTGCAAATAATTGGTCATATCTACCAAACTGATTCTACTTGAGCACCTAAAATTCTGCTGTCCAGTCCTTTTTTTTCTTCCTCTTGAAATACAACCTGCAGTACTATAGTTTTATCTACAATTTTTTTTGTAGTGTTATATCATTTCTTTCACTTTGCCTTTGACTCCCCCCTCCTTTTCGTTTACTTGTTTCCATAAATTGTTTTTGCAGTTATTATGATCCATATAGGGGTGTTATTGTATATTTCCGGGTTAGTGATGGGAGTATAAAGAAAGGAGACAGAATCATTTTCATGGCCAGTAAAAAGGTAACTACTTTATCTGAGTCCCATACTAAATGGTAATATGGGAAAATGAGAATTGATTGATTTATCTCTGGAAATGGTTCCATGTATTAAACTGGAGAAATTAGATTGTAGAGCAATTTGCAAATGATGAAATAATTATGATGACAAATTGTTATTATTTCTCTGGGGTGCCATTTACTGTAATTTTTTTTTTCCTTTTTTAAACTAAAAAATTGTTTTAGCTGTCTACATGACACGGCATTTTCTGCCTACTGGCAAACAATGTGGTTACATAATGCAGGATTATTTTGCTGATGAAATTGGAGTTCTCTCACCCAATCAGTTGCAAGTTGATGAACTCTATGCTGGTGAGGTAAAGAATTTATCTTAATGATGAGTTTATGAACATAATTTCTCTTATCTTTGTTTTTTTAATGCACATTGTACCTTAGTGGTTTCATTTTGTAGTTTTGTTCTTGTAAAAGCTTATAGATGAAATGATGCTCAACGCCTTTTAAGTCCTAATATCCTTCAGAAGTAACATTTTCGGTTGATGTTTGGAAATCTCGATTGATTGTTTAAGACAAACATGTTTCAATGATACAATATTCTTTCTTTCTTTCTTTTGATTGATGCATAATAGAGGGAAGAATGGAGAATACATTAGATAGGGCCACCTCCTATTCTATGTGCGTTAATGTGAATACAGACAGTTGTACCCCTATAATCTCTACTAACTCAAATACACACACGTGCACTCAGAAAACACCCACCCACCCACATGCAGTTTACACTGCCTCCTAACTTTAAAAGCTTAAGAGCGAAACTTCATTAAGACTCAATCTTTAAGCACCAACATATCAAGATGCAAGTTGACCCAGGATAAGACCTACCCTCTGAGGAAACCGATCTGCTGAATGGAAATTGCCCTTTCCAACATTCTGGCTTTCAAAATAACTGAAGACCTCCAATCCCAACAAGTAGGAAACCTAGAAAAAGATTAGGCACCACGCACAGAGCCAAAGACCCAAACCAAGCAAAAACCCCACTCAATTCAATGTGTCCCATTCCTCTTGAACTGCCCGCTCATGATCAATACTAGCCTTTAAAACAACAGCCTCATCCTTAGCCGACTGACCCAAGGCTCTCCCAATGAACCAAGTTGCCCTGGCCTCAGCCACAATTTCTGAAGAAACGTCCCAAAATCCCTCAGATCTGCCATGGTCCAGATGAAAGTCAAAACTTCCTGCCTCTGATTTTTAAGATTCAAATTGTTTGAATTCTGAGAAACCTCATCTGGTGTAGAAATAACCATACTTTTTGAGGGCTTAATGTTCTGCATCTTCCTTTTCCATTTATTTCTCTGATTGGTGATACAGGTAGGCCTTAGCTTTCTTCTCTTGGACTTCAGAAGATTCGCCCTTCCCTGGCTGAACCTTCTGTTGTTGATGGCCAGACAACCTGAGCTCCTGTCTTCTAGAAGCAACTGAACCTTATCAGACCAGTAGAAATCAGAAAGATGAGGCTTTAGACCTCTCCATTGCTGCAAGATATTGCAAATCAGAATGCCCAAAGCTTGAAAAGAAAAAACAAGCCCATCTGTTAAAGAGACACAGAAGAGAGACCCATAGCCCCTTCACAAGCCCCATCCTTGTAAATGGTAAATATATTTTTATGGAGAATTTTTAACCACCAACTTGTTTAGGACTTTAATCTCTTAGTGGGTTGGCCACGCTCTCTTTTATAAACTGTGTAGACATATTCAAGTGTTTAATTAGATTGAGTGATCAGTAAGGTCTGAATGCAAAACTATGATATGCTTTGTCAGCATATTGAATTGTTACATCACTTACTCATCCTAAAGTTTTAATTAGACAAGGGGTGAATTTTGTCCTTTATATAGTTATTTATACTCATAGCATGTTTTATATTGTTTTCTACTGTTATAGGTGGGTTACCTTTCAGCTTCGATAAGATCGGTAGCAGATGCTAGGGTTGGTGACACTATTACTCACTACAGTGGACGGGCAGAACAATCATTGCCTGGATATAAAGAAGCCACTCCAATGGTATTCTGTGGCCTGTTTCCCGTTGATGCTGACCAGTACTGAACTTTTTCTTAATCTTTTGTATCATTTATTAAATTTTAGATTGAAATCTTATGTGTCCCATCTTGCACCTCATCCATTGCTGTTGTAGGTTTCCTGAGTTACGTGATGCATTGGAGAAGCTGCAACTTAATGATTCTGCATTGAAGGTTAGTATACTGATTTTTATTTTTTGTTTGTTTGTTTAAAGTATTCTTAATCAGGAGGGTAAAATGGTAATCCTGCTTTTGCAAGTCATAATACATGTATCAGAACATTCTCAATCAGGACCTGCTTCTTCTCTTTCACATTCACACATATTTTTCTTACTTCTATTTACTTCTTTCTCTTTTAACCTCTTTTATTCTTATATGCTGCTTGGGTTTGATATCAGAGCTTGTTTACAAGAAGTCCTCAAAGCTATGGTCTAATGTCCTCCCATTTAAGTTCCATCATTTTATATTTGTTCATTTGGAATCTATATTGTTTAGTTTCAATCTAACAGTTGCTTTTGCTTGAGTTTTTATTCTTACCAAATAACAGTTTGAAATATTTTAGGAATTTGAAAAAGCACAATGTGACTGTAATAACTTCAGAGTTTCAGTAGATACCCTTCTACATTTCTTGCAAGAGCTTTTTTTTCCCTATGGCATGAAATATGGCATGTTCTCCTGTTCGCTCTTCCCCCCCCACACCCAAAACCACGTCTTTACTTCCCACCAAAATTCATAGTGGTTGCAAATGGGGCACCTAGATTAGCTGCAGCTCATTCTCTTCAACAGCCAACTTGTGAGAGACTTGGGGTTCTACCCACTGCTTGGGCAAATAAATTTCGTGTTCATTTCTATCTTTAGAGTTTAAATTTTGTTTCTGAGATCATCTTATGGATAAATTTCATAGAAATTCTGTATTTGAGCTTCACTTTTAGAAAATCGTAAAGGCATTAGCTTTATAAATTTCTGAATGCAACATCCAATCCTCACACTTTGATGGATTTGCATCTAGATCACATTATCACCCTTAACTTCAATATTGTATCCACTGATTTTGTTTGTTTGTCACTATAGTTCCCCACTTTTAATGTTAATGTTGCAGTTTGAACCCGAAACATCAAGTGCAATGGGTTTTGGCTTTAGGTGCGGTTTTTTGGGGCTTCTACACATGGAAATTGTTCAGGTCTCATATTATAGTGTTTTTGGTTTCTTTGCAATCTCATTTCATGTCCCAGTGGTTAATACTTGAGTTGTTTGCTGATGCAGTTTTATTTTTGCAGGAAAGGCTTGAAAGGGAATATAATTTGACACTAATAACTACAGCACCAAGTGTTGTATATCGAGTGAACTGCATTGATGGTGAAACTGTAATGCCAAACTTGAGTCTCATTCTTTTGCATAATGCCTTTTTTAAAAATTTTTGGAGGCCCTGTACTCAAGCCTCATGGGCCTCTTCTGTTGGGTTGAATGTGTTGTTGGGCCAGGTCCTGATTCTGTGGGTTATGTTGAAAATTATTTAGGCCAATGCTGTTGGACTGGGCATTTGGTTACAATTTTTTTTTTTTTTTTATTTAATTGCTGGGTGGTTACACTTCAGAACACATAGTATTGTATGTTCCAAGTACCATTTTTCATACTGCAACTATCTGTGTTCTAGGAAATTAGTGCAGTTTAGTGAACTTGTCACGACCCAAAAGTGGAGGGCTTGACAGGCACTGTTCCCTAATAGGAGTTTGGGCCCCACTAGGGATTAGGAAGACTCAGACTATATAAAGCTGAAGCTAACTTGCATCCATCATATAAACAACAACAACAACATATCCAGCCTTTATCCCACTATGTGGGGTCGGCTACATGAATTATAGATTTCCATATATTTCTGTCTTTTGTCATATCCTCATTTAGATCCATATATTTCATATCAAATTTTAATGTCTCTCCCAAAGTCTTCTTGGGTCTATCTCTACCTCTTTTTGTGACTAATTGTTCCATTTCATCAACTCTCCTCACAGGAGCGTCTCTTAGTCTCCTTCTCACATGACCAAACCATCTTAGTCTAGTCTCTCTCATCTTCTCCTCGATTGGCACTACTCCTACCTTATTACGAATAACTTCATTTCTAATTTTATCCTTTCTTGTATGTCCGCACATCCATCTTAACATCCTCATCTCCGCTACACTCGTCTGTTGCTCATGCTGGTATTTGACTGCCCAACATTCTGAGCCATACAACAAGATTGGTTTTATAGCTGTCCTATAAAATTTTCCTTTCAATTTTAATGGGATTTTACCATCACATAACACCCCCGATGCATTTCTCCATTTTAGCCAACCTGCCTTAATTCTATGTGCGACATCCTCGTGGATTTCTCCATCTTTTTGAATCACTGATCCCAAATATCGAAAATGGTCTTTTCTTTGTAAGATTTGGTCTTCTAATTTTATTATAACATCATCCACTCTTGCATTTTTACTAAATTTGCATTCCATATATTCTGTTTTCTTTCTACTTAATTTAAATCCATTAGATTCTAAATTGTTTCTCCACAACTCAAGCTTAGTGTTCACTCCTTCTTTTGTTTCATCCACCAACACTATGTCGTCTGCAAATAGCATACACCATGGCACATCTGTCTGAATATCTTTAGTGAGTTCATCCATTATATATGATACCAAAAATAAATAAATGAGACAAAATGTATAACTGAATAATCTCATGTATTGATAATTAAATATCCTGTTAACAGAATAGATTGAACATCCAATAAGGCTGATAAATGACATCATTTTTAACATCCAGTAAGGCTGAAGTTGCAAATGGTTGCAATAGCCGTATGTAGCCCACCAAGTTTATGGATGTCATACTTCATGTACAGCTATTCAAATTCCATTGTGTAATCTTCTTGCCAATTGTGCTTTGAAAGGAATTTATGCGTGAGCTCTTGACACATTTTATCCAACCTTTGCTCTTGCTTTGGCCTTATTGTTTCTTGAGGTTTTCCCACCAGATTGAGGCATGCTTCCTCAGTTTAATGGCCACAATTATAACTTGCTTGTCCTCTGGAATGTCTTTGATCTTGAAAACATGTGCAATAGTATGAAGCCAATTAATGAAATCATCAGGTTGTAATCTTCCGTCAAACTTGGGAATATCAACCTTGATCCCTAAGTCTGGAGACTAACAGTTATTAGTTCATTGATGTTGATGAGGTGCATCTTCATTGGTAAAATGGTAGGCAAAGGGATTATTAGTTTCTGCCTCACTGCTCAAATGATTCCTTCCAGAATTTTCATCTCTACTTCAATTTTGGAAGTCTCTGTATGCTTCAAGACACTGTTGCTATTGATGATCTGTCTTTGCAATTCTTTCATCTCAATTTTTTGAAGATTCCTCTGTCAAGCATTTTGGAGGCGTTGTGATGAAGTGCATAATAGCTCAAACAGCATAAGTAGAATATGAGAAAATGAAGCTCAAAATGAACTTTCCAGGCCCAAAATTGATGGCCAGGACACAATGTTGATTGGCACTGGAGCAATAGATGATGCAGAAATTTCTATCTTCTTGTAGAAGATTTAGCCAATCTAATTCCAAAGCATAGGCAGTATAGCCAAACCAACTACAAGAGTATAGGGGACTGAGCCAGACCAATTATAGGAATTAAAATATAGGCAACTAAACCAGACCAATTACAAGACTTAAAACATAGGTGGCTTAGCCAGCCCAATTACAAGAATTAAAATATACACAAGTAAGCCAGACTAGTTACAGGAACCAAACTTAGGCAGTTGAGCTAGACCAAATACCAGAGCCGTACCAGCTGGAGTAGGGATGTCTTTATGATGTCAATCTTAACAAGGTTAATAACCCTACTACAACTAATATTAGCCAAATCACCACTTTGAGAGGCCACCTCAAGGATACAAAATGCTCACACTTTAGGAATCCTCAACTAGGATAAGATTTCAAGGATAAACCTTATATTTATAGAACTCAAATATATTCTCAAAAGGTGTCTGACAAGTAATCCAAGATAGAAGTCTGAAAGGAGTGTGGTCTTCTTTCCTTCCAATGTGGAATTCATTTAAAAAGAGTGTAGTGTTGCTTCTACTGAATATGGGATTCTTAGATTAGATAACCCCTATGTTCCTACATCAGTTATAGTCTAGTCCAACGGTGTTATCCCACAAGTTAGACATTGCCTAAACCAATTGGCTACTAAAAGCATGTCAACTTTGGGTTACCTTCATATTTCCTACAGATTTTGTTGATCTATTTTTTGATCCTTTGTTGCAACTTCTTTATTTAGTATTGTAGCATATACAATGAACTTGTCGTTTTTTCTTAGTTTGTTATAATATATGCCAATTTAGCTCTACTGATTTTTTAAGTATGAGTACGATTCATCATAAGGGGAAGTGTGACTCTCAATGTTGTTGATGTAGGTTGAATGTTCAAATCCATCCCTGCTTCCTGAATCTGGAAAAAGGAGGTCAATTGAAGAGCCATTTGTGAAGGTTATGTATTATTGTCTGTATGATTTCCTTCTAGATAGTACTAACAAAATTTGTATTCCAAGTTTTGTTTGTGGAAATCATATGCTTTTACATATATCTACAGATAGAGATGCTTACTCCCAAAGATTATATTGGTTCATTGATGGAGCTTGCTCAAGATCGACGAGGAGAGTTCAAAGAAATGAAATTTATTACAGAAGCTAGAGCTTCCATCACATACAACTTACCTCTAGCAGAGGTATCTTCATGCTGTTTTAATTTCTTTGTTTTGACAACAATTTATGCATCTATGCTTAGTGTATTTCTCACACCCTCGGTTAGATTATCCATTTTTCTTCTTTTTTTTTTTGTTATAATATCCGTTTTTCTTCTTCTGTCCACTCCCTGAACACTCATCTGGTAGGATTTTTTTTTTCTATCTTTTGGGGATGTTCTATCCTGTGGTGAATGTTCTTTTTTGGGTTTCTTTTTTTTTTTTTTTTTATGCTTTCTAGTAGTTTTTTTTTCTTATAATTAAATCGCTGCCTTTCTATAAAAAAAAGAAAAAGAAATCTATTTATGTTTCCAGTGCTTTATTTCTTATTTGTAATTTGCACTGCAGATGGTAGGGGATTTTTTTGATCAGATGAAGTCAAGAAGTAAGGGTTATGCTAGCATGGAATATTCTTTTGTTGGGTATGTTGAACTAAAAATTATTTTGTATGAGCGCCTCTGTGTTACATAATTGCAAAACATGTATGTTAGCATTTGTTAATATTCTTTCTAAATAACCATTAATTGAAACCTCAAATGGTTGTCATCTGAGTACATATTGAATGTCTGTGTCAAAAAACAAAAAGTTTATGTAAGAATTAGGTCAGTTTATAAAATTTAGTTCATTTTCCTATTCTAATTTTTCTTCTGTCTGATGATATGTTTTTTCATTTTTAGATGTTAACATTATTGTCATAGACTAAAGATAGAATAGCTTCCAAGTATCGGGAATTTAGGATGGTAAAAAATTTGTTGTTAAATTTAAATTTTTTTACTTGACTTCTTATTTGCTAAAATGTCATGGAGAACATTCAATGTGAAACACAAATGGAAATAAGTATGGGACAATTCAATGTCTACAGTCTCTTGTGAATTTTATGGCTCAAGGGTTTCATTTTTTATTCTTCTTCCGTGCAACATGCGAATATACCTCGAAAAGAGGCTTGCATTTTGGTGTTAGGCATACATTGGGCATTCATATAATGATATCTTTTTTTCTCCCTTTTATTATTATTGCAGAGACCCTGATGGATACCTTAACATATAGGTATCAATTTTTTAGGGATCCAAGTTTCTTTTAGGCTGAAAGGTCATTTTAGCTCCAAATTTCTTTTAGGCCAAAAGGTCAATGTAGCCACTGTACTATGTATGTATAGCAATTTCATATCTTACTTTTTTTGGGTTAGTTTAACACTTGAACTTTTAAAATGACCAATTTCATACTCACTATAGTCAAATACCTATATGAGCAAAAGATGAGCGTAGCAGAGATGAAGATGCTAAGATGGATATGCAGCTATATAAGAAAAGATAAAATTAGAAATGAAATTATTCGTAATAAGGTAGGAGTAGTGCCAATTGAAGAGAAGATGAGAGAGACTAGACTAAGATGGTTTGGTCATGTGAGAAGAAGACAAAGAGACGCTCTTGTGAGGAGAGTTGATGAAATGGAACAATTAGTCAAAAAAAGAGGTAGAGGCAGATCCAAGAAGATTTTGAGAGAGACATTAAAGTTTGATACGAAGTGTAAGGGCCTAAATGAAGATATGATAAAAGATAAAAATACATGGAAGTCTAGAATTTATGCAGCCGACTGGGATAAAGGCTGGATATGTTGTTGTAGTCAAATAAGATCTTGGCTAACAGTTAGCTGAAAGTTTGTTTGCCACATCAATACTAGATATGAAAGTGGCAATTTTTCAAATCTGAAGTCTAGTGGCAATGGTTATTTGGTGTGCTTGGCTAAATGAATATTAAATTTGAAGTCTAGTGGCAATGGTTACTTGGTGTGCTTGATTTGTGGGCTATATTACATCTGCTGGTGATTTTACCTAGTTCACACTTGAATGGTAGTTGGTGAAGGTTCCTTTATTAGCCAAAGACAGTAGTACTAAATTATTTAATTAACCACAATCTAGAGAACAAATAAGGTGATGTAATATTTGTGCTTTAGGGTTAAACACAATAAGAAAAAATATTAGATCACCTTATTTGGACTATTGAGCAATAATTGAATTTTCCTTCTATTGAAGGAAACCCACAGCTACTATCCTTTGGGTGCGCATTGAGCAATTTCATGGGACACGCCTAATGGTCCACAACCCAAGCACACTAGGTAATCTTTGCCACAAGAGTTCAAATTTAATACCCATCTAGCAAGGAGATTTTAATTGGATTATTTAGCACTAAATTTTTATCATACTGAGAATAACAAGTGTGGAAATTTCTTATGTCAGAACAATTTTAATTAATTTGAAAATAATTTTTTATTTTATTTTATTTCTTCTCCACAACAAAATAATTTTAATGTTATATTTTATTTTTTTATTTTTTAGGCCAGTTTTAACACTTGAGCACTTAAAAGGGGTTTCTTTCATACCCGTTGCTGATGTGGCAAGCACACTTTCAGGTCACTGTTAAGATCTTAGCTCACTGTTAGCGCACCCCCCCCCCCCCCCCCCAAAAAAAAAAGTATAGGTATAAGACTGGCCATATGCATATAGTACAAGCAGTAAGCTGACCTTTTGTCCTTTCTTTTATAAATTTTGGAAAGCTTGAATTTAGAGTTCATAAAACAAAATTTAGTTTTATGGATGTGAATGAAAAAGATGTAGCGATTTGTTATTTGCCCTTGACAGCCAAACCAAAAGTGAAAGCCCTAATGTTCATGTTAAGTGTAGAGAAACCCTAGGAATAGACCAGAGACATAACATGAGAGAGAGAGAGAGAGAGAGAAACAATATCTCGAGCAAAACTCTTATTCAAAGAATCACAAAATGAAAGTTACATATACAAAGAGACTGTGAGCTACTTATATAGGCAACTTGCTTAACGGAAAGAAGAATACCGCCTGTACTAGAAAGCATCAATAATCAAAACATAACAACAACTGCAAACTACATCAATTAAACGTAAACATAACAGGAACAACAAACTGTTTGTTACTGCCTATACTAGAAAGCATCAATAATCAAAACATAACAACAACTACAAACTACATCAATTAAACATAAACATATCAAAAACAACAAACTGTTATAACAAACTATTAGATGCTTTCACACTCCCCTTCAAATCAGACTCCGTAGAAGTCAAGAACTTTGTGGATGAAAGTGCAACAGCTGTAACAGTCTTTAAATCAACACACACATGTGACACTTTTAAACCAAGTCTCTTACACAAAAATTGAAATCGGTCTCTAGGCAGTCCTTTAGTAAGAATATCTGCCACTTGATCAGATGTTGGAACATATCTGATTTCTACTTCACCACATTCAACTTTCTCCCGCACAAAATGAACATCGATTTCAACATGCTTTGTCCTAGAGTGAAACACTAGATTCTCTGCCATGCTCTTAGCAGCCAAGTTGTCACTCCATACGATTGGAGTGGACACATAAGGATATCCCAACTCAACAAATAAGGATTTCAATCACATGAGGTCAGCCACACCAATAGCAATTGCCCGATATTCGGCCTCTCCAACAGATCTAGTAACAACAAACTACTTCTTGGACCCCCGCATGATAAGATTTTTGCCAAAATAGACACAAAAACCGCTAGTCGCCTAGTGACCTTGTAACCAACATGATCTGCATTTGTATAAGTCACTAAGGACTAGTCATTCGGTGAAGGAGTAAAGACCAAACCCATACCAATAGTGCCTTTAAGATACCGAAATAACCTCTTACATGCTGACCAATGTTGAGACTTAGGACAAGACAAGAATTGGCTCAACTTGTTCACTGTAAATGCTATATCTGGGCGTGTATAAGTGAGATATTGCAGTGAACCAATTAAAGTTCTATACAAAGATGGATTAGGAAAGGGATCTCCATCATCAGTCAATGAAACTCCAGTAGCCATAGGTGTGCTGCATGGCTTACAGCTTTGCATGGCTGCCCTTTTTAACAAATCAATCACATACTTAGACTTAGTAAGATAAAGGCCACTGCCATCCCTATAGGCTTCAAACCTTAGAAAATAATTCACAGAACCTAGGGTCTTGAGAGCGAATTGTGTGTCCAAATCATGAATGCACGAACTAAAAGCTGTTGAATCCGATCCAGTGAACAGTATGTCATCAACATAGACTAGAACAAAGAGCGCATAAGTAGTTGTCCTTTTAATAAACAAAGATGCATATGATATAGACCTTACAAAACCCCAAGATTGTAAGATAGCTCTCAGTTTTTGAATACTAGGCTCGAGGGGCCTGCTTAAGTCCATAGAATGACTTATTCAATCGACACACGAGTAGGAGACTGATTATCTACAAATCCTTCAGGTTGAGCCATATAAACAGTTTCATTCAAGTCTCCATTAGGAAATGCATTGTTAACATCCACTTGTTGTATATCCCAACCAAAATTTACTGCTAATGAGAATAATACTCTAATAGTGGGGGCCTTAACTACTGGACTAAAGGTCTCTGCATAGTCCACACCAGGTGTTTGATGAAAGCCTTTGGCCACCAATCTAGCCTTATATTTTAGAATTGATCCATTGGCATTGTATTTCACCCAGAACACCCACTTACAACCAAGTTCATATCCTTTGAAAAGGGAACCAAATCCCAAGTATGATTTCTATGCAAGGCTGAATACTCTTCGTTCATGGCCTTAACCCATTGTGAGTCTAAAAGAGCCTCATGAACAGAACTAGGTTCATTGTTACTCACGAAGGTATGATGTGAAGAGGTTACAAGTTGTTTGGCTTTAGACCTAGTGAGCATAGGATGAATTGAAGGGGTTGGAACAGCCTTGTATTTGGACAAAGGAGAAATAATGGTTGGTGATTGAGTGGGTAAACGCTGTAACGTAGATGAAGTGGACGGAGTTATGGCCTGAGAACTGGTAGTTATAGATGGAGTACCAGCCTGATTTGAAGCCAGAGGGGACTGTGCTACTTGAGGACATTTTGAAGAAATAGGAGAAGTAATAATAGGTTGAAGAAAATCAGTAGAATACCCCAAAAATGATGACGACACAGCTTTAGGAGTAGAAGAAGAGATTGGAAATAGAGTAAGAAAAGGAAACTCATTGTGGAAGCATAAGTATTTGTGTTTGCTTTTTGTTATGTCTGTTTGTTTTATCAGCTTGTTTTAGTCTTATGCTTATATGTTAGTTAGGCGCATAGGCGCTGTTTTATTTCTGAAGGTGTCTCGCTATTATATATAGCTGCACCTCTTGTTTGTAAAGAATTATTCTGATCAGTGAATTAACCGAGAGTCTCCTTTCTTCCTTTTCGTAATTTCATTTCTTTGTGCCCTAGCCTTGCAATTTGATTTCTCTGCATCTCCTCGTAATTTCATTCCTTTTCGTAATTTCATTGCTTTTTCCTATGCAGAGAATTCGAATTTCATTAGATGGTATCAGAGCCAATGGCCTGTAATTCGAATTCTTCCTCTGCATCTCCTCGTAATTCCTCCTCATCACTAGCCTTGCAATTTGATTTCTCTGCGGTGGCAAAAGCATTCAGTTTCATTCCAATCAAGCTCGATTCGAGCAATTACATATTTTGGAAAGCGCAGATTCTTGCGACTCTTCGCGCGTTTGATTTAGTGCCTTTCGTTAATAAGATGTCTCCACCACAAAAGTATCTGGTGAATTCAGATTCAACACCGTTAGATGGTGCAGTTGTTGATGAAGTTAATCCAAAGTATCTGACCTGGATGAGGTCAGATCAATTGCTGCTCGGATGGCTGTTCTCCACAATCGAAAAGGACGTTCTCGCACAGGTGATTCACTCTGAATCATTTGCTGAGGTATGGAGTTCCTTAGAGAATCTTTATTCTCGACAAACTATTGCTAAGTCCTTCCAGTTAAAACAGCAGCTACGATCTCTTAAGAAAGGCGCAATGTCTGTGAATGATTATGTTCTCAAGATTAAAACTATAGGACATTCATTAGCTGCAATTGGAGAACCTTTAGATGATAAGGAATTGCTGCTTTCTATTCTAAATGGACTCAATCACAACTATGAAACAGTTGTCAGCTTAATAACCTATCAAATGGATGAGATCAATATAGAGAAGGTGCAGTAGTTGTTGTTAATGCATGAATAAAGGTTGTCATCTAAGAATTCACCTTTGGTTGCTTTTAATTTTGATTTAGATCTACATATGACCTTTGCAAAAACTGTTAATGTTGCACAATCAGCTAGAACTGGTGAATTTGTTGCTAATAGAGGAGGTTTCATGCCTAGTGGAGGAGGTTTTATTAACAAAGGAAGAAGAGGACGAGGTAGATTTTCAAATAGAAGAATTTATTGTCAGCTATGTGGAAAACCGGGGCATTTTGTTGACAAATGCTACCATAGGTTTGATAGGAACTTTCAACGAATGCCTAATCAAGGTTTTGGTCAGTTTAATAATGGTGGTAAGCCAGATTCTAAGGCATTTATGGCTGCCTTTAGTGGTTCTAATGGAGCTTACATGAATGATTTAGGATCAGTTTCAGGTGGTGCTTACTATAGTAATTTTTCTTCTCCACAACCTGATAATCTGTCTCATTCCTCAGCATCGATTGCGGATCCTGCTTGGTTTGTTGATTCTGGTGCAACAAACCATATCACCTTTAACCTAAACAATCTTTCTATCCATGCTCCTTATACTGGTGATGACAAAGTGACCATAGGAAATGGTAAGACTTTACCTATCTCAAATATTGGTTGTAGCAATTTATACACTCACCAACAACCTGTTTCTATCATTTCTTTACCCAATGTTTTGTGTGTTCCTAGTATGCAAAAGAACTTACTTAGTGTTTCACAACTCATTTGTGATCACAATGTTATTGCTGAATTTCATGTTACTTCTTGTTTGATTAAGGACAAGGATTTCGGGAAAGTGCTACTTCAGGGAGGTCTTAAGGATGGATTATATTGGCTGTCACTAGCTCTTGCTCCTGGTGATTCCAGCATTTCTGTTCATCCTCATTCTTCAAATGTCCATTTGTTGTCAAATGTTTCAGCTTTTTCCAGTTGTAATAAACCTGGCTCATTTGTTCATGAGCAGAAGCCTTCAAATACTCAATGTAATACTGTTAGTTTACAATGGCATGCCAAATTAGGGCATCCATCATCAAATGTATTGAGAATAGTAGTGAACTAAAACGCAGCCTAGGCGGAGCCAAGGCGTTAGGCCGCCGTTGGCCGCCACGATTATGGCCAAATTGGCCACCTTAGGCGCCAACGCGGCTAATCGGTACCGGGCGGCGCCTAGGCGGCCAAGGTGGACGCCTAGCTGCGCGAACCCCCTGGCCGATTATGGCCTAACCGGCTGCATGAATGGATTAGTATAAATTTATTAGGGTTTTGTTTCCCCTTACCCGTTACCCCTTCTCTCTCACGCGCACTGCCACCGACAATCTGTTGCAGAGTCGTCGTCGCCTCTCTCGTGCTCGCACGCAACCACCGTCTCTTGCAGTTGCAGAGTTGCCGTCGCCGCCGTCTCGTGCTCGCACACCGTCGCCGTCGCCTCTCTCGTGCTTGCTCGCACATCTTCCTCACCCACCCTGTGCCTCCTCTGGTAAGCCTGTTGCCTCTCTCGTGCTCGCACGCCGCCACCATCTCTTGCGTTGTTGGTTCTTGATCTTCTTCCTCCGCCGAGTGTTTTTGTTGCAGCTGCTTGCTGTTGCTGTTGGTTGTAATTTGTTGCTTGTATTTTGTTGAGTTGTTCTTCCTCCACCAAGTGTTGTATTTGTTGCTTGTATTTTGTTGAGTTGTTCTTCCTCCACCAAGTGTTGTATTTTGTTATTGTTGTATTTTGTTATTATGTCTTTATTTGATTCTATTATTTTTAATGCCTATAAATTGTGTTTCACAAAGTCTAAACTCTAAATTTAATAATCTATATTAATATTTCATAATCTTTGTTTAATTTATATGTGTATTTGAGATAATATGAATTTTAATTTGTATGTACATTTAGAATAATATGAATTTTAATTTAAAAAATAGCAATTTTTCTAGGCCCCGCCTAGTCCCCGCCTAGGCGCTAGGCCCAGCTTGGTGCCTAACTAGCGCTTAGCGAGTTTTAGAACACTGGAGAATAGTATTGAATAAAATTCATGTTCCCTTTTCTAAGTCTGACTTATCCTTTTGTGACTCTTCTAAACTTGGTAAACTTCATCAGCTGTTTTTTGCTGATTGTGAAATTAAGGTCACAAAACCATTAAAATTGATATATTCTGATTTGTGGGGACCCTCTCTAGCTTTATCTACTGAAGGATTTTGATATTATATTGTCTTTGTGGATGCCTATACTAAGTATTCATGGATATATCCTCCAAAATTGAAATCTGATGCCTTATCAGTGTTTGTCATTTTTCACAAGTTTGCTGAACTGCAGTATAATTCCAAACTTAGAGCTTTGCAAACCGATAATGGGGGTGAGTTTAAGGCTTTCTTACCTTTTCTTCAAAGCCAAGGTATTCAACCTAGATTTACTTGTCCTTATACACATCAACAGAATGGTGTGGCTGAGAGAAAACATGGACATATTGCTGAAATGGGACTCACTTTGTTAGCTCATGCTAATATGCCATTAAAGTTTTGGATTGAAGCCTTTCAAACTGCAGTTCATATTATAAATCTTTTACCTGCTTCTTTCAGATTTAAAACTCCTTTTGAACCTGTTGTATCACAAATCTCCCAATTATTTTTTGTTGCAGCCTTTTGGTTGTGCTTGTTTTCCTTATCTTAGACCCTATAACAAGCACAAATTTGATTTTCATACATCCAAGTGTGTTTTCATTAGATATAGTCACAGTCAAGCTGGTTATAAATGCTTGCATTCTTCGGGAAGGGTATATATGTCCAGGCATGTTCAATTCAATCCCATTGAATTTCCTTATACCTCTTTGTTTCTTGCATCTTCTTCTGTTTCTAAGTCCATTTCTATTAAGACTCAATGTGGAGGATCTACTGCTGTGTTTTCTTCTTTTCCTCTTTTGTAGTTTCTTCTTCTTCACCTCCTCACGTAGCACTATCTCTGGATCCTGATTCTAATCCTACTCTGTCTTCATCCTCTTCGGTTCTTCAAACCATATCAAGCTCCTCACCCTCTACTTCACTGCTAGCTCCAGAACCTTCCTTACCTAGATCCAAATTTGCTTCTGCATCCTTTATTCATCCTATGGTTACTAGATCTAAATCCAGAACCAACTCTACTTTTCCTCATGCTCTAATAAGCACTCTTGAACCTGATTTAGTTCATGAAACTCTATTATACCCACAATGGGTTCAAGCCATGGAGGAGGAAATTTCTGCCTTGCATCGCAATTGTACATGGGTTCTTGTACCATTTTCGAAGGATATGAATTTAATTGGGTGCAAATGGGTGTTTAGAGTCAAGTATAAGGCTGATAGGTCTTGTGAGAAAACAATTATGAGAGAAAAACCTAGGAGATTAGTTTCTTAGTGTGTTATTTATAATAGGCACAATGGGCCTAATAACCTACGGGCTTAGCCTATGGACTTAGCCTAATTTCACATAGTTATAACAAATAAATAAATAAATATGCAATATATCTAATTATACTAATAATTCTAATACTCCCCCTCAAACTGGAGCATAGATATCATATGCACCAAGCTTGTTACATATATATTCTATTCGAGGACCGTTTAGAGACTTAGTGAAGACATCGGCAAGTTGATCATTGGAGTTAACAAACTCTGTAACAATAACACCTTCAACCAACTTTTCTCTAATAAAGTGACAGTCGATTTCAATATGCTTAGTCCGCTCATGGAACACTGGATTGGAAGCAATGTGCAAGGCAGCCTGATTATCACAAACAAGCTTCATAGGAGACACTTCACAAAACTTGAGTTCCTCCAGGAGTTGCTTAAGCCAGATGAGCTTATAAGTTGCATTAGCCATAGCCCGATACTCTGCCTCTGCACTGGATCTAGCTACTACATTTTGTTTCTTACTTTTCCAAGAAATCAGATTTCCTCCCACAAGAACACAATATCCAGAGGTTGACCGACGATCAGAAGGAGAGTCTGCCCAATCTGCATCTGCATAACAACAAATATATGTGTGCCCCTTATCCTCATAGAGTAGCCCTTTACCCGGTGCTTGTTTGATATATCTCAGAATCTGGATAACAGCATCTCAGTGAGAATCACATGGAGAATTGAGAAACTGACTCACCACACTCACAGCAAAAGCAATGTCGGGACGAGTGACTGTGAGATAGTTCAGTTTGCCTACCAATCTTTTATACCTTCCAGGATCTAAGTAAGACTCCCCCTGTCCCGGCAAGAGTTTGACGTTTGGGTTCATTCGGGTGTCAATCGGTTTGCAGTTCACCATACCAGTTTCTTCTAAGATGTCAAGTGCATACTTCCTCTGAGAGATTGAGATCCCATCTCTTGATTGAGCAACTTCAATACCCAAGAAATACCGGAGTTTGCCTAGATCTTTAGTCTGAAAGTGTTGATGGAGATGTTCCTTCAGATTTTGTATACCAATCTGATCGTTCCCTGTGATAACAATGTCATCTACATAAACAACGAGGTAGATACATAAAGAAGAAGAATATCGATAGAAAACTGAATGATTAGCTTCACTTCGAGTGAGACCAAAGGCTTGAACCACAGTGTTGAACCTGCCGAACCATGCTCGTGGAGATTATTTTAGGCTATAGAGAGACTTCTTGAGTTTGCAAACTACATTGGACTCCCCCTGAGCAACAAAACCAGGTGGTTGCTTCATATAAACTTCTTCTTGCAAATCACTGTGAAGAAAGGCATTCTTAATGTCCAATTGATAGAGTGGCCAATGACGCGTGGCAGCCATAGAGAGAAATAGGCGAACAAAGGCCATTTTAGCAACTGGAGAGAAGGTATCATTGTAATCCAACCCATAGATCTGTGTAAAGCCTTTAGCAACCAAGCGGGCTTTAAGACGTTCCACCTGTCCATCGGGGCCCACTTTAGGGGTGAACACCCACCGACAACCAACGGGAGTCTTTCCTGGTGGCAAAGGCACCAAATCCCAAGTGCCAGTAGAATGCAAAGCACCAATCTCATCTAACATAGCCTGGCGCCAACCAGGATGGGACATGGCTTCACCTGTTGTTTTAGGAATAGAAACAAAAGAAAGGCTCGAAACAAAAGCATTATAAGCAGGTGACAAACGGTCATAACACAAAAAATTATAAAGAGGATGTGGATTGCGAGTGGACCGTGTACCTTTGCGGAGTGCAATAGGAAAGTTGTCGGGCTGAGGATCCATGGCAGGAGTGACCACTGACGGAGAGAGTGAGTCAGGAGAGTCGCAGTCAAGAGGAATGTCGGTGCCAGGAGCAGGATGAGGACGACGGTGATAAGTAAGAAGTGGAGGAGTCGGGGAGTGTGGCCTGGAAGATGGAAGTGAAGGGTCCACCGAGGAGGAGACAGACGGATCTGATAAGGGCAACGGAAGAGAAGGAGTAGGCAATACCTGGTCAAGGCACTGTGAATGGGGCTGAACAACCGAGAAGAAGGATTGTTGTTCAAAGAATGTGACATCAGCAGACATAAGATAGAGGTTCAACTCAGGAGAGTAACACTTATAGCCTTTCTGCAACCGGGAGTAACCGAGGAAAATACACTTGAGGGATTTGGCAGCAAGTTTATCATGTCCCGGTGAAAAAGAATGCACAAAACAGATACATCCAAATACACGAAGGGGAACAGAATAAAGGATCTGGGAGGGGAACAAAAGAGAGTGAGGGATGTTGTCCTTTAACACTGAAGATGGCATGCGATTGATCAGATAACACGCAGTAAGAACAGCATCTCCCTAGAATTTGGTGGGAAGATTGGCATGTAAAAGTAGTGTTCGTGCAGTTTCAATGAGATAGCGATTTTTATGCTCGGCAACACCATTTTGTTGAGGTGTATAAGGACAAGAAGATTGATGTAGAATGCCACAAGTAGTCATAAAAGTAGTAAATTGAGAAGAAAAGTACTCAGGTGCATTATCACTACGTAAAGTACGTATAGAAACTCCAAACTGTGTTTTTATTTTAGCAGTGAATGTCTGAAAGATAGAAAACAACTCAGACCGACTCTTCATGAGAAACAACCAAGTGCAGCGAGAAAAGTCATCAATGAAAGTAACAAAATATGAGAAACCAAGAGTAGTAGTGACACGACTGGGCCCCCATACATCAGAGTGCACAAGAGAAAAGGGAGCCTCAGCCCTATTATTGACACGACTGGAAAAAGAACTACATGCATGTTTACCACGCTGACATGACTCACAATCAAAAATAGACAGCGATGACAAACTAGGAACTAATTTCTTCAATTTGGAGAGGCTAGGATGACCAAGACGAGAGTGGAGGAGATCTGGGGAAGCAGCACTTGTGCAAGCCATTGGCACAGCAAGATAATAGCGACCCTGTGACTCACGCCCGACGCCAATCGTCCGCCCCGTACCCTGGTCCTGTACACAAACAGAGGTAGGAGTGAAAGTGATTGAGCAGTTAAGGGTTTTAGTAAGCTGGCTAACTGAAATCAAATTGAAAGGACTGCCAGGGACATATAAAACCGAATTTAAAGATAAAGACGAAGTAGGCATGGTTTGGCCTATCCCTTTAACTGCAGTTTTGGTGCCATCAGCCAGGGTAACTGTAGGCAAGGTATCAGAATAAGTAAGTGAAGAGAAAAGAAGTTCATTACCACACATATGATCAGTGGCGCCAGAATCTATAATCCAAGGACCAAGAGATGGGCTTTTAGCAATGCAAGCAACGGGATTACCAGGATGAGACTGTTGGGTGGTCTGAAACTTCAAAAAAACATCATACTCAGCTGCAGGCATAGGTATTAACTATGAACCCGGTGCAGATTGGGCAGAACTAGGATCACTTTGGAATGCATGAGCGGTACTGGGAGATGATGTAGGCGGAGCAGCGGGCCGACCATGTTTCTTCCAACACCTGTCCTCAAGATGACCCAGTTTCTTACAGAAGGTACACTGTGGACGTGTCCGATTATTATTACGGCCTCTATTTCCTCCTGAGGGAGAAGCCTGAGATACAAGGGCTGAAGATTCGGCTGGAGAAACAACATGAGAGGAAGAGGACATACCATGTGCACCAGTCATGTTCAACAACCTTTTAAAAGAGTCCTTCATGGTAGGATTAGTGGAGATGGTCAAGATTTGATGTCTAATGGCGTCAAACTTTGGGTGTAGACCGGAAAGAGCAATAACCATAAAAAACTTCTCTCTTTGAGCAACCTGTTCGGTCTTGGTCATAGTAATGGGAATAAGAGCATCAAATTCTTGCATGAGAGCCCGAACCTGTCCCAAATAAGATTCCATAGATGACTCTTGTTTCAAATTCTTGATATTAGAGACCACAGTGTACAAACGCTGGATGTCATTCGTATAACATTCTTCAGCTTCCTTCCACACATCAACACAAGTTTCAAATGGCCGAAAGAGCTGCATGATGGATGGATCAATGGACTGCCATAGGAGACTGCATAATTGGGCATCAACTTGTTCCCATCTAGCCCGATTGGCTTCCGGCACACTTTCAGCCTTTGTGATAAGATGATTGACTCGGCCTTGCCCTTTGAACCATATTTTGACAGAGGCTGCCCATGAGAGATAATTGGCAGACCCTATCAACTTAACCATGGTGATATTCGCTGTTCCAAAATTGGAGACAGTAAAGGACTGAGAGGCAGCAGGAGTAATAGGTGTAGTTGCGGGAGTAGCACCAACAAAAATTGCATCACTGAGGTTAGACATAGCAAGGATTTGACACCGGGAATAGGCTTAGGGAAGGAAGGCGAGCTGATCTAGAGAAGCTGGAGGAAAACGAATGGCGGACGCGCCTTCACGCGTCGGCGCATGGGGGCGGACGACTGTGCGTGGCGGCGGCGCGTGGGATCTCTGGCGGCTTTGATTTTCCGGCGGCAACTCGGCCTGAAGGCGGCGAACCCTAGGGTGGGGTCGGTTCCAGCAAACGACAGCCGGAAAGTGATGTTCTGGCGTGAACAGTGACGGTGAAGGGAAACTAGGGTTTTTTTTTTGTGTGAACAGTGACAATGAAGAAGAAAACTAGGGTTTTTAGGTCGTTGGAAAAAGATACACAGCGGTGACTTAGGTTTTTCTCACCGGTGGCTCTGATACCATGTGAGAAAACAATTATGAGAGAAAAACCTAAGAGATTAGTCTCTTAGTGTGTTATTTATAATAGGCACAATGGGCCTAATAACCTATGAGCTTAGCCTATGGACTTAGCCTAATTACACATAGTTATAACAAATAAATAAATAAATATGCAATATATCTAATTATACTAATAATTCTAATAGGTCTATTCTTAAATACAAGGACAGATTAGTTGCAAAGGGATTTCTTCAAAATCCTAGCCTGGATTATGGTGAGACATTTAGTCCGGTTGTAAAAGCTCCTACCATTCGGGTGTTATTTTCCTTAGATGTAGCTTTTGGCTAAGATGTGCAGCAAGTAGATGTAAACAATGCTTTCCTAAATGGAGACTTGCAAGAAGCTGTGTTTATGACCCAACCAGAAGGTTTTGTTAGCTCTCAGTTTCCCTCACATGTTTTTTAGTCGAAGAAGTCCTTGTATGGTCTCAAACAAGCAGCTAGGGCTTGGTATAATAAGTTGAGGATGGCTTTATAGAGCTGGGGATTCACTAGGGCAACATCTGATGTGTCTTTATTCATTAAAAGGACCTCAGCTTATGTCTTGTTTATTTTGGTTTATGTAGATGATATATTGCTCATTGGTTCAGATAGTATAGCCCTTAAATCTTGTATTGCTAATTTAGATACACATTTTGCATTAAAAACTCTCGGTTCAGTCAATTATTTTCTCGGATTTAAGGCTTTTCGAGATACAAGTGGGTTGTACTTGACGCAATCTAAATATGGTCTAGACTTGTTGAAAAAGGCTAACATGCAAGACTGTAAACCTTGTGATACACCCATGGTTTCAGGTGTTTCTTTGATTGATGAGGGTGATGTATTTCCCAATCCATCTTTGTATAGAACTCTCATTGGATCTCTTCAATATCTTACCTATACACGTCTCGATATTGCCTTTGTTATTAATAAGCTAAGCCAATACTTATCTATTCCTAAAGTTTAGCATTGGACTGCATGCAAAAGGCTACTTAGATACATCAAAGGAACAATTGGATTGGGTTTGTGGTTCTCTTCCTCTATCGGTGATTTGTCTTTAAAAGTGTATACTGATGCAGACCATGCTGGCTGCAAAGAAACTAGGAGGTCAACTAGTGGTTTCAGTGTGTTTCTTGGAAACAATTTGATTGTGTGGGGATCTAAGAAGCAATCCGTGGTGGCTAGATCAGTAGGAGAAGCTGAGTACAGGGCTATAGCCCTTGGAGTTACTAAACTGTTGTCTCTAAGATCTTTATTTACTGAATTGGGATATCAAGTGCATGCTACATCAGTGGTTTGGAGTGATAACTTAGCAGCAAAAGGTATGACTGAAAATCCTGTGTTTCATTCTCGGACTAAGCACATTGAGATCGATGTGCATTTTGTGCGTGAAAGGGTTAAGAACGGTAAAGTGGAAGTTTGGTACATTCCTACAGAATATCAGATAGCTAATATGTTTCCTAAAAGTCTGGCTAGAGATCGGTTTTGGTTTCTATGCACTAAGCTCGGACTGAAAGTGTCTCCTGTGCAGCAAAATATCTTTGATACCTCGTCATGTTTCAACAGGTTGCAGATTACAGAATGTTCTTCTCCAGAAGAGTCTGATTTGAGGGGAAGTGTGGAAGCATAAGTATTTGTGTTTGCTTTCTGTTATGTCTGTTTGTTTTATCAGCTTGTTTTAGTCTTATGCTTATATGTTAGTTAGGCACATAGGCGCTGTTTTATTTCTGAAGGTGTCTCGCTATTATATATAGCTGCACCTCTTGTTTGTAAAGAATTATTCTGATCAGTGAATTAACCGAGAGTCTCCTTTCTTCCTTTTCGTAATTTCATTTCTTTGTGCCCTAGCATTTCATTACACTCATTAGCATTAAATTTTACATTCCGAGACACATACACTCTCCTTGATGGATGCAAGCACCTATAACCAGCTTGAGTATATCCAATAAAGATACATTTTGTGGAATGAAAGTCAAACTTGTGCTTGTTGTAGGGATGAAGGTAAGGGAAGCAAACATGGCCAAAAGGTTGCAACAATTGATAGTTAGGTGGCTTTTGATAGAGTAATTCAAAAGATGTTGTACTAGATGAATCAAGTAACCAATTTATCAAGTGAATAGATGTCTGAAAGGTTTCCACCCAGAATTTTAAAGGCATTTAGGCATGAGATAACAAGGTTAGACCCATTTCGGCTATGTGTCTATGCTTTCTTTCTGCCACACCATTTTGTTGATGTGTGTATGGACATGTAAATCTAGGTTGAATACCATTGGATTGAAGATAATGTAAGAATGCTTTAACCCCCATTGTCAGTTTGTAAAGCTCGAAGCTTGGTTTGATACTAAATTTCGGCAAATTTATGAAAAATAGTGAAAGCTGAGAGAGCATCAGATTTATGTTTTAAAGGGTAAAGCCAAGTGTATCAAGTGAATTCATCCACAAAGATTATGTAGTATTGAAACCCTTCAATTGACACAATAGGTGTAGGTCCCCAAAGATCTGAATAAACCAATTCTAATGGTATTGTAGCTGTAATTTCCCAGCTAGAAAAAGGAAGTTGACTTAACTTTCCAACCTTACATGAGTCACAAAATGATAAATCGGAGAGTGAACAAGGCACACAAATTTTATTCAATACAAGCTTTAGAACATTCAAAGAGGGGTGTTCCAATCTAACATGCCATTGCTGGCAGTCATTAGTGCTTTGAGCAACATTTACAAGATTTGATAGCTCAGGACTAAATGAGTTCTCTCAATTACGTGCATTTTTCTTATTACATATATTCTAAGATAGAAAAGCAGAATCAACAGATAAAGGCTCTAGGGATAGGGCAGAATTTCTGTTGACAGCAAACCAAGATGCTAGCAACCGATAGATCCTTAAGATGTCCCCTGAGCAGCACCGGTTTGGTAGATTTGTCCTTAATCAAACATACATTCGAGTGAAACTCAGCCACAACATTATGATCACGAGTTAGTTGAGAAACACTAAGTAAGTTTTTCTTCATATTTGGAACATGAAGAACATTATGAATTGAAAAGATTGAAGTAGGTTTAAGGTTAGTATACAAACGGCTAGTACCGATATGAGTAATAGGAAGCTGCTTACCGTTGCCTATGACAACTTTGTCTCCACCATTGTAAGGTGTGTGTAAGGATAAATTGTTCAGGTTTGATGTAATGTGATTTGTTGCTTCGGAATCAACAAACCAAGAAGGATTTGAAAATGAAGACTGAGAAACAAAAGTCTCAGAAGTAGAAGATCTAGGGTTATTGCCATCGTGAGAACCTGACATAGAACCTGTCTCACTCATGTAGACTCCATTAGAATCACTAAAGGAGGCCATATAAGCTCTGTTATTACACCGATTCCGATCATTTGCTCAAGTAAGACCTTGATTAGGTACTTGTCATTGAAAATTCTTATCAAAGCGATGATAACACTTGTCGACAAAATGTCCTGGTTTGCTACACAACTGATATCTTCTATTGGGCGCTCTTCCTCGACCTCTCCCTCCTCTATTCATAAAATTGTTTCCTCTTACTAAATAACCTCTTCTATTACTGTCACCAAAACCAGTACTATTATGTGAATTAGATATGCAACATTTGATTGCACAACTGAGTTCAAAGAGGAAACACTTAATGACGAATTCTTAACCGACAATCGCTGCTCATGCATTAGAAGTAAATACTGTACTTAAGCTCACAACAGTTTCGTAATCATGATCTAGTCCATTCAAGATTGCAAGCAGTAAATCTTTATCGGTTAATGGCTCTCTATAATAGCTAGAGAATGACCAATTGTCTTAATTTTAAGAATGTAATCATTTATTGAGAGGTCATCATTCTTGATTGATCTTAATTTATGCTTCAATTGAAACGACTTAGCTATTGTTTGGCGAGCATAAAGGTTTTCCAAAGTAAGCCATACCTTGGCAGATGACACAGTGAATCACCTACGCTAAAACTTTTTTGCTAATTGTTGAGAAGAGCCATCCCAAAAAGAGCTCATCGGATCGGATCCAGCTCATGTATTATGGATTGATAACTACATCTTCTCCATCTGGATCGGGTAGGCTTTTCGGAGGAGGAGTTGTTTTGTTAAGAAATGAGACTAGATCAAATGCTCGAATTGTAGTGAGAATTTGAGCTCTCCAGAAAATATAGTTATTGGAATCGAGCTTTATTGGAATGAAGCTAAAGGCTTTAGCCATTGTTGAGAAATCAGCTTGAGAGGTAGAAGACAAAGAAGACGAGGATCGAGGAGAAGGAGAGGAGGATTGATTTGAGGCCATGTAGAGAAACCCTAGGAATAGATTAGAGACATAACACGACATAACATGAGAGAGAGAGAGAGAGAAACAATACCTTGAGCAGAACTATTCAAAGAATCACAAAATGAAAGTTACATATACAGAGAGACTGTGAGCTACTTATATAGGTAGCTTGCTTAATGGAAAGAAGAATACCGCCTATACTAGAAAGCATTAATAATCAAAACATAACAACAATTGCAAACTACATCAATTAAACATAAACATAACAGCAACAACAAACTGTTATGACAAACTATTAGATGCTTCCACATTAAGATATTGTGATTTATATATTAGGCAATTATATACACTATACACTTCTATATTATAGTAACTATATGTCTTGTATGATATGTAGAATTTCCTTATGTTAGAAAAGAATACATGTATGTCAGCTTTCTTCATCTTATTCAATTGAATAGGTGTGAAAGACATTACTTTTCTACATGGTATCAGAGCAATATAAAAAAAAAGGGGTGAGAGACTCTTTCGTTGTAGAGTCTACTTATCATCATCATCCTCAATCATTGTTGCCATCTCCATAGCGAGTAAGACTTTCCCTTCTTTTTTTTTTTTTGAAATAAGTGAGCACAAAAAATATATTAATGAGATCATAAGAGTAGTACAGTAATGACCTGGAATAAGAGAGTGATAGATTTGTATAGCAATGACACCAATACTCAAGAGGGGGGTGAATTGGGTTATTTAAAAAATTGATTGAACTTAAAAATCTTCTTGATGAAAAATGAAATTTTAATGCTTGTAAGAGAGTTGTTTGGAGCTATAAACAAAACAAAAACAAAAATGAATGACACAAGCGATATGTGGTGGTTCAGCTTAAATCAAGTCTAATCCACTACTTTAGTTCCTCACTAAGGATTTTTTAAGCAATCCACTATAATCCTCCTATCACACTGGATAGGCCCTCTAGCAACAAACTAGGAAAATACAACCTCTTGCTTAAAACAAGCAAGCCCTCTAGCAACAAACTAGGTATCAAAATCCTCCTACAAGTAATGTAAGCCCTCTAATAAAACAAGATAGGAAAATACAAAATGGTACAAGATAAGAGAGGATTTGAGAGACAATACTCTTAGTTACAAATTCTCCCAAAAATAGAGACAAGGCTTGAAAATGAATTTTACAAAATGAATGCCAAGCCTTAGAGAGAAAATAAATGTAACAATGAAGCACAAACCTGAAGAGCAATTGAGGGTTTGTAATAATATCACTTGGTTGACTTAAATCATCCATTTGTCCTCTATTTATAGTGCTTGGCGACCCCTTTCAAGAATATAGCCGTTTATAGCTGTTGGAGTTTGAAAACTAGCAATTGGAAGCTCTCTACTACAGTAACGGTCGACAGTTAGCTTAAAAATTCAAACAACAGTTGACTGGTTGGTGAGAACGGTCGACAGCAAACAACAGAAAGCTCGTGCAAAAATGGTCGACCGCTACTGTAGCAACCGGCCGATAGCCTGTAAGAAACTATCGACTGGCACTATAGCAAATTTACTGTAGCAACCAAAAAACACTGTAGCTGTCAGAATTTATTGTAGCAACGGCCAAAAAATTAATTTTCAAACTTTTTCTCCGCTTCAAAATTATTTTCAAAAGTATTTTTGATATAATATTTTTAATCAAATAAAAACATAATATTTCAAATGTCATTAAGAGATTTATCGCAATATTTTTTGACATTGGAATGCATGATGAAATTGGATTTAATTTTAGTGCGTAATAGATCATATAAAAGTAATTTGGAGCACCAAGTTAATATCCATTTACACAATAATTTCATCATCAAAATACAATTGATGGTCTTTTACCTTTGAAAAATTTTAGCTTCATTTTGACTAACGGTTCAAAACTAATTTTTGAAATTCATTTAGGGGATTTCATCAGAATATTTGTTTGTGCAAATCTTCATGTATGTATAAGAAATAACATCTCCATTTAAGATATATATGAATATAGCTCAATTTTAATTAAGTATATGGAATTAATTTTTGTTTAAAAACCATATACTTGACTTATGACTTAGGATATAAATCAATTTGTTTTTCATCATCAAAACTAAACGCAAGAGTAAAATATCAGAGAGTTCCAAACAAACCATACCATCCATAACAACCCCCTTCACTCCCCCTAACACAAGCCATTAGGGGGATCAGGACAACCCAAAACTGACTTCTTAGTCAACAAGCCTAGAAGAGGGAGAAGAACTTAGCGGCCAAGAGTAGAGGCAGACATGATGACCTGGTCCACCGAGTAAGGGAAAGATGGCTCCATATCCCTCATCCAAGCCACTAACTTGGCAAGCACAAAGTTAAAAAGTTATCAACTGCACTTGATCCTCAATCTTTGAAAACTAACCTATTCCGCTCCAGCCACATTGTCCATAGCGCTGAATAAAAGAGAAACTTCCATACCTTCTTTTGTCCTTTACCCCGAACAAAGTAATCCCACTGATCCAATAGAACCCCAACCGATCTCGGGCAAACCCACAAGACAGCTTCACAATGGACAAAGAGGTGGTTCACAGACTCCAGGACAAAGCCACAGAAGATGCAAAGTAGATCCTCCCCCTTCAGAATTCCTTTCCTGCCCAGATTGTCCTTTGTGTTAATTTTTCCCCATATGACAAGTCACACAAACAGCTCCACTTTTGGAGGAGCTAAATTGCCCCAAACACGAGATGCCATTGAATTAATTAGAGGGACATTGGAACCAACCATCAGAGAGCAAAGCCTCTCATTAAATGAGTGTGACGAAAAGGAACTAGCTGCTTCAAACGGCCAATATACCTGATCCCTTCTTCCACTTACCAAATGAATTTGGGAGATAACTCTCAACAGCTTAGCCCGAATAGACTCATCTCTTTCAAGAAGCGGCCTTCTCTAGTTAAGGCTCCAAAACCATTCGTTATTCACCCAAAACCCCAAATCTGCCACTCTCTTCCGTTTATCCAGGGACACCGCATACATCCGTGAGAACAAACTTGAAAGGGAGGAGATGTGAGAGCTTTACCTTGGAAGTGTGTTTCTTATTATTGTCAAGTTTGTAGGATCATTAGTTGATGTGAACAATCAAGTCCCGCTCCTTAATCTCCTAGTTGTGGATAGTTAACTCTTCATTGTCCTTCATCTGAAACCTTTCTGCCAAGCATTTAGGATTTCCTAGCCAACTAGCTAATTGTTTTCCTTTGGTAGTTGATCCTCCAGGTAGTAGTTGACTGTTGCAACTTCCATCTGGCCTTTCATAGTTTTTTGCCTTGTTTGGTATTGTTGTGTTGTGTTGTGTTGTGCCTTATTGTGTTGTGATGTGAGAGTAATGTTGATAAAGTAGTGTTTGGTAACTGGGTGTTGTGTTGTGCTTATTAATGCTAAAAGCAAGTAATAACCGTTTGGCTAACATTTTATTGTTGTGCTATAGATTTGCAAAATGACTAAAAAAGACACTAGGATATTAAATAGTTATTTTGAAAAGTGGCATAATTATGAAGAAAGAGAATGATTATCAAAGTAAATAGCCTATTAATGATTGTGTGTCCCACTAAAAGTTGTGCTTTTTATAAAAAGCAGGGGTCCCTTGCTTTTTCTTAAAAGCAGCTTAACCTGCTTTTTTTTTTTGGAAAAAGCAATTATGCTTTAAAAGCACAACAATACTTTATCAAACGATGCTTTTAAAAAAAGTAGATAAAAAGCTGTTGTGCTTAAAAAGAAGAATACCAAACAGGCACTTTGTTTTCTCTGTCAATAAACCAGACAACTATTTTAGATTGGGAGTCATTATCAACCTTGCAATTGTTTTGGGCAGAAACACAGTTGACCGAGATGCTCACTGCCATAGTTCAGTTGACCGAGGAAAGATTGCAGTGAGGTAGAAGTCAGCAAGCAGAGGAGAATTCTGCCTCTGGTTGGTTGACCAAACCTGTCGACTTTTGGCAAAGTGACGTATTGTGCTGCAACTGTGGTGTTTTACTTCTTGATTTCGTGAAACACATTTGTGAAGAGTACTATAATTAAATTAGATCAGATTAGCAGTTGACAACAATTGATTCCAAGCCAAGTAAGAGTAATAAATTGAACATGGGACTGTGGGGAGGTCAAAACGCTTCCATAACATGCCAGGTAGAGAAAAATGATCTTGAAATTAAAAGAAATTTTTTTACCTAGCATCTAAGTTAGTCCCTTGCAACTTTTCATAGTTTGATCGGAGTAATATATGTGTTTGAAGAAACATGCATGAAAAACTTATTTTTCTTAAAACAAAAAATATGTTTGAAGAAAATTCCTTTTATATTAGCATAAAACCATGATTTTCTGTTTCATGGGAGTACGTTATGCATAATGAATTTGTCACTGGCCATACTAACTGATAACAACTTGATCAGTGATCATGCCAACATATGGAACCGATCCTTGTGTGTTGGCTAACATGTTTAGCAACTATCAAGGTTCATCGAGGCTATTTCTATTGTTGTTAGCTAAGTATCCACAAAAAGGTTCTCTAAAAGATTTTTTCAATATAAAATCTGAGTATCTAATCCATAGCAATGGTAATCCAATTAATGCAAACAAGTCTCATAAAGAGCACACATGCCTACTTCTACATGGATTTGGCATAGTATATATACTTACTCCTACATGCAATTATGTGGAAAAGAATTTATTCATGCATGTAGGCTGGGAGGGAGGGAAATTCAACAAGAAATGGGGAAGGATTACAAAGAGAACAAGAAGGAGGGGGAAATAAGAGGGATCGGGAGAGAGATTAGAGGGAAATTGAGAGAGAAATTCATGAGGGAAAATGTGAGAATTCAATTATCATTCAAACATGCCTTCCTAGCCTCTAGCTGTGACTTATATATAGCCTAATAGCCTTCCACATGCACCCATGTGCAGTACAACTATAAGCATAACTGCCTATAGCTAAGGACAAACATCTATAACAGAAAAAGAAAGAAAATTACAATTATTGCCCTAGAAACCCTCAGAATAGTTATACAATATAGTAATGCATGTAGGTTAACTACTACTATATTTACTAATCTATCATTGGGAATCCTTGGGGTCGTGACAATTCTCCACTCCGTGAGAGAGTTCTCGTCCCCAAGAACTTCAGCAATTGGCCACTTATCTTATCCAAGACTAGCTTTCTTTATCTGTTTTATTCCTTTTTCTTTCTTTTTCCTTTTAGGCCTCTTTTTCTTTGTTCTTAGGTTCCCAATATCAATTACAGGCATAAGTTGACCCAGAACTTCAATGGAAGAAACCTTATTGAGTTCAAGCCCAACATAACCATCTCCTACAATAGTTGTCCAATCAAGATTGGTCTCCAATCTAAGGACATGATTAGCCACTCTCGGACTGACATAGTTAGCAGCTGAAGCTTGGAGTCTAAAAGGAGAATTAATTGGGTCTGTGACTTCCTTTAAGAGTTCCTCACTACTTAATACAAGTAAATGGAAGAAACGTATCCATAGCTACAGTTATTGTATTCCCAACAAACCAACTGCCATTCACTACTGCAAAAATATCAACAATATCCTGGAGATGCAACAATGGAGAATTATAGAGTCACCTTGGATAAACAAAGGTTGTCTGTGAGCATCAGAACTAGAAGCTGCTGTGACACCAACCCTAGCCATCAGTCCATCCTTCAATACATTATATAGAAATTCGAATTGGCCAGTTGGAGTAAGAACAAACAAATCAACGAGACCTTTGTTTCCCATAGCAAAACTTTTTACTTCTTCAGCTATCTCCTTTAGCTTTCCTCTAGTTACCAACTGTCCTCGAAATTCTTTACCAAATCCTCACACCTTCACAACATTAGAAGATATTTCAGCTGAGCATATGTCTACAATCATACCACTTTCAGTGATAGTAAGGGACTCAAATTTCTTTGACAACCAAGAGTCGCTCTGACACTATAGCTCACCAACTGGCATTTGAACAAATAAAACAACAAAAAACTCTTCTTCCCAAGCTGTTTCCTGCTCATTGTCGTACACCCAAAATTTATCTTCCATCCGCTTCCAAACCTTGTGGCAGTTCGTCTGTTCAATCTATGCGAACTGTTCCTTCTTTGCCAAAACCAACATTGGGGATTGTTTGATGCGTATTTTAACCCAAACCAGGGACAACTCAGCTTGCTTCCGAACCAAGGGCAAAGGAACAATATCCTTAAGACCTTCTTCCCTAAAACCATTCCTCCCAACAGAAGTCCCAGTGAAAGAATGTCTTTTCTCAACCTCCAACTTCTTCTTTTGGTCCAAGTCCTCATGGAATGCCTGCCCAAGTTCATCAACTTTAGGATCAATTTCCGTAGAGCTAATATAAGATTGTTCAGGTCCTAGTTGTTCAATCAGACCTTCTTCAACTGCATGTGGACCATCACAATCTTGATCCTGCCTAGGATAGATGTTACAAGCATTGCCATTCTTAGCTCTAGCCTGTTTCATAACCTGCTTATCTAATGGATCCATGTTTTGTTCCAAATCCGATTGTTCCTCAGTTTTTGGTAAGTCCAAAATCTGAGAAAGGACTCCAACACCAATTTATGCACAGATGGATGGTCCTTCAGTCAGATTTTCCCGAGCCAATGCTATTCCATCAACATCTTTTTCTTTCTGTTTGTCATCATATTTCCGAGGTTCACTCTCAACATCCTCCAAGAATTCTTTGTTACGATTGTATTTATTTGAAACCTCACCTCTTGACTTATAGAAAATTCAATTGGAATACTAACCTGACACATCTGAGATTGTAGCTAAGGATAGAGAGGAAAGGAAAAATGCTCCTGCTCACGAAGGAAGATATCAGAGACTGGTTGGTAGACTTATTTATCCATCACATACAAGGCTTGATATTAGTTTTGTAATAAGTATAGCCAATTAATTTATGAACAATCCCACTAAAGAGCATATGAAATGATTGTATCACATTTTGAGATACCTAAAGAAAACTCTTGGCGAAAGTCTATACTTTAAAAAGACTAAGAAGAGGAATATTGAAGTATTCACTAATGTAGATTGGGTTGGTTTTATTATTAATTGCTGGTCAACTTCTAGATATTGTGCTTATGTATTGGGAAACTTGGTAACTTGACGCAACAAAAAGCAAACAGTTGTGGCTCAAAGTAGTGCAGAAGAAGAATTTAGAGCAATGACTCATGGAATATGCGAAGGAATGTGGTTAAAGTGATTGCTCCTTAAACTTAAAGTTGTATTAGGTGATCAAATTAATATATTGTGTGATAATCAAGTTGCTATAAGTATAGCTAAAAATCCAGTTCATCATGATCGAACTAAACATGTGGAGATAGATAGACACTTTATAAAAAAAAAAATTGAAGATGAGTATCAATATTTCTTACATACCTACTGCTCTTCAAATTGCAAACATTCTACCTAAGGCTCTATCTAAGATCAAGTCTAAGGATGTGAGATCCAAGTTGGGTTTACTTAACATTTACAACCTAGCTTGAGGGGGATGTAGAAAATATGTAGTTATTCAGTTTTGAATATTTCATTTGAGTGTACAGTTTGTTATAATTTTATTTCTAGGATATTTCTTTTCTTTGTTTGGCAATTTCTAAGTCATAACTGACTCCTATAGAGTAGTTATATCTGTACCACATATATTGCTCTGTAAATTTCGAATCAAAGGAAGTTGATTTTTTGCCAAATTCTACAAATTCCAAAGTTGGATTATAGTCTACCATCTATTAGTCAGTTTGCTCGGAAAAAGAATTGTGTTTCTAAATTTTTCCCAAGTCATTGTGTTTTTCAAGATTTGAATTCGAGATAGATGATTGGTAGTGCTGAGTTGCATTCGGGACTCTATATGTTCAACGTGAACGAGTCCTGTAGAAGACAAACTCAGAAGACAGTTGATGTGAAATGTTCTTTTTCAACTCTTAGGTCTAGTAATGATAGTGAAATTATGTTATGGCACTATCGTTTGGGTCATCCTAGTCTTTTGTATCTCAAAGAACTCTTTCTATCCTTATTTAATAAAAATTCAATTGATGTTACGTGTGAAGTTTGTCAGTTATCTAAGCATGTTCATAATTCTTATCCACATCAAATTTATCAAGAATCTCATCATTTTTCATTAATTCACAGTGATGTTTGGGGACCTTCTAAAATTAAAAGTGTAATCGGGGTAAGATGGTTTGTTTTGTTTATCAATGACCACACTCGTCTCTCATGGTTATTTCTCATGAAAAAAAAATCTGAGGTAGGTCAATTATTCCAAAACTTCCACATCATGTTTCAAATTCAATTCAATGCCAAAATTCAAATTCTTCGTACTGATAATGCCAAAGATTGTTTTAATTCTATTCCTAGGGCATACCTAGTTCAAGATGGTATAGTCCATGTCCATCAAAATTCTTGTCCTAATACCTCTCAACAAAATGCGATTGCTGAAAGAAAAAACAAGCATTTGTTAGATGTTACTTGAGCTCTTATGATATCCTCTCATGTTCCTAAAATCTTCTGGAGGGATGCTATTCTTACTACTACATATCTTATTAATTGAATCCCTTCTCGAATTCTCAAATGTTAGATTCCATGTCAAGTTTTTCTCAAGGCATATCTTACCAATTGCCTCATCTCATCTATACCTCTTAAAGTGTTTGGTTGTACTTCTTTTGTCCATATTCCTCATCAAAATCGAGATAAATTTGACCTTAGAGCCCTTAAATGTATCTTTCTCGATTATACTCCAAATCAAAAGGGAAGGGATATAAGTGTTATTCTTCCCTCACAAAGAAATTCTATCATTCTATGGATGTTACTTTCCCAGAAAAACAGCCCTATTATTCCAAAACCAACATTCAAGGAGATAGTGAGAATTCAGATGAATTTTGGTTTTGGGATTCTAAATCATCTCCTACTAGTGTATTCCTTCTACTTCTAGTCAAAAGTCTCATTTCACTAAACATTAGTTAAATTTACAGCCTTTGAGTGTTCCATTATAGTAGTTACAGCCTTTGAGTATTCCTTCAATTGTTAACAAAAAAAAGTTAATTGTCTATTCTAGAAAGAAGAAATATCAAGGACATGTAGAAGAACAAGTGCAACTCACCACTAACCATAAAGTTGAACCAAATTCAATTACAAATGAGACACAAAAAGGTAACATTGTTTTTAATTTTGAAGAGGTGAATTTAGATGATCTTTATCTACCAATTGCCCAAAGAAAAGGTATAAGGTCATGCACAAAGTATCCCATCTCCAGTTTCTTGTATTACAAGAGATTGTCCCCAAAATATCGTGCTTTTAGTACTAAACTCACAAATATTTAGGTTCCTAATAATATACAAGAAGCTTTCCAGATACTTTAATGGAAGCAAGCTGTAAATGAAGAAATTAGAGCACTTGAAAAGAATGGAACTTGGGATGTAGTCAATTTGCCTCCTAGAAAGAATCCAGTTGGATGCAAATGGATTTTTACTATTAAACACAAAGTATAGGTGTCAAAAGGGCCTTCCCGGCCCGGCTCGGTCCGGCTCGAGTCGGCCCACGGGCTTTTTAAACGGGCCGGGCCAGCCCTTTTACTAAAAGGGCCGGGTCCTTTTGCTATGGATAGGGCCCGGCCCGGCCCACGGCCCCCCAACAAAAGGGCCTGACCGGGTCGGGCCGGGCCAGCCCGTGGGCTAGAGGGCCGGGTCGGGCCGGGCCCTTAGCCCACAGGGCCTAGCGGGCCGGGCCCGGTGGGCCCAGCCTTTTTTTTTTTCTTTTTTTTAAATAATTTTTTTAAAAATAATACATATAATATATACATATATAAATATCAAAATAATACATATATAAAAATTATTTTTTTTCTTTTTAAAATATTTTCTATCTTAATTCTTAAGTTTTAAATATTATTTCATTATTTTATATTTCAAAATTCTATATGCCTTATAATTTTTCTTGTGAATTGATATGAAAATTAATGTACATATAAAAAGAAGAATGTTTATTTATAATTTAAATATATAAAAAAATTTAACTTAAAAATTTTAGATAAATTGATGGTTATTATTTATATATATTGCAAAATTAAATTTTTTAGTATCCAATATCAATAATTACTAAAGAATAACAAAATTAAAAAAAAAAATGAGTAAGGGCCTTACTGGCCCATAAGAGCCTCATGGGCCCGGCCCATTAGAGCCCAAAGGGCCACGGGCCGGGCCGTGGGCCCAATTTCTTTGGCTCAGCCCGGCCCGTATGAACAGTAACGGGCTGGGCGGCCTGCGGGCCGCCCGACCCTTTTGACACCTCTAACACAAAGTATATGGAAGTGTTGAAAGGTTCAAAGTTCGATTAGTTGCTAAAGGTTTCACACAGGCTTATGGTATTGACTATCAAGAGACTTTTGCTCATGTTGCTAAATTAAATACAATTCGAGTACTTTTATCTCTTGCAGTGAATCATGACTAAAAATTACATCAATTAGACATCAAGAATGCTTTTCTCAATGGAGATTTAGAGAGGAGGTGTATATGGAGACACTTGTAGGTCTTGAGGATCAAACAAAATCAAACAAAGTCAAGTTAAAGAAATCTCTTTATGGTTTCAAACAATCTCCTAGAGCTTGGTTTGACAGATTTACTAAAGCAGTAAAGAAGTTTGGTTATTCATAATGTTAGTTTGATCATACTTTGTTTATAAACAGTTCTCCTAGTGGAAGCATATCCATTATTATTGTGTATGTGGATGATATAATCCTAACAGGAGATCATAAAGAGGAGATTAGCAAACTCAAGAGGTTTCTTGCAAATGAATTTAAAGTTAGAGATTTGGGAAATTTGAAATATTTTCTTGGGATGGAAATTACAATATTCAAGATAGGTCTTGTATTTTCTTAATGTAAATATGTTCTTGATCTACTTAAGGAAACTGGAATGCTTAGATGCAAACCTTCAGATACTCCAATGGAGATTGCAACTAAAGATAGAGAAGAAAGGAAAAATGCTCTGCTGGCAAAGGAAGATATCATAGATTGGTTGAATGACTTATCTATCTATCACATACAAGACTTGATATTAGTTTTGTTGTAAGTATAGCCAGTTAATTTATGAACAATCCCATTGAAGAGCATATGAACCGATTGTATCACATTTTGAGATACCTAAAGAAAACTCTTGGGAAGGTTTATACTTTAAGAAGACTAAGAAGAGAAATATTTAGGTATTCACAGATGTAGATTAGGCTGGTTCTATTATTGACCGCAAGTCAACTCTTGGATATTGTACTTATGTATAGGGAAACTTGGTAGCTTGGCGTAGCAAGAAGCAAATACTTGTGGCCTGAAGTAGTACAGAAGCTGAATTCCAAGCAATGGCTCATAGAATATGCTAAGAATGTGGTTAAAGCAATTGCTTCTTGAACTTAAAATTCTATCAGGTGATCAAATTAACATATTGTGTGATAATCAAGCTACTATAAGAATAGCTAAAAATCCAGTTCATCATAAACAACAACATATCCAGCCTTTATCCCACTATATGGGGTCGGCTACTTGAATTCTAAACTTCCATGTATTTCTGTCTTTTGTCATATCTTCATTTAGCCCCATACACTTCATATCAAAATTTAATGTCTCTCCCAAAAATTTTCTTGGGTCTGCATCTACCTCTTTTTTTGACTAATTGTTCCAAAAAATCCAGTTCATCATGATCGAACTAAATATGTGGAGAAAGACACTTCATAAAAGAAAAAGTTGAAGATGGAACTATCAATATTTCCTACATACCTATTGCTCTTTAAATTGGAGACATTCTAACCAAGGCTCTACTGAAGACCAAGTTTGAGGATATGAGTTTTAAGTTGGGTCTCCTTAACATTTACAACCTAACTTGAGAGGGAGTATAGAAAATATGTAATTATTCAGTTTTTTAATTTTTTATTTGAGTATACAGTTTGTTATAATTTTTTCCCTAGGATATTTTTTTCCCGCTACCTTGTTCGGCAGTTTCTAAGACCCGACTCCTATGGAGTGGTTACATCTGTACCATACATATACTTTGTCAATTTTGAATGAATGAATATTGTTTTTATGTCAAAAACTACACATAATTTAATACAATATCATCGTAGGCAAAGATCCTACTCTGGCTGCGTGTTTTTTTTCTTGTTTTTGAGGAAACTCTGGCCACATTTTAGTTGGGATGTGGGAGTGTAAATAATATGAAGAATAAAATTATCCTTCTCTCTAACACCGTAAACTTTGAGATGATAATTATTTAAAAGAGTTAAAACTATAAGAAGATCCAAGTTGCCTCTTTATATGAACTACTAAATGTCTCATGATGGTATTAAGCATCTCCATCTTCATACTATAATCAATTTTGAAATCTAAGATGTCTAAAAATGTTTTATTGTTGGCATCCAAATAGGTCTTTTAAACCAACACCTGTGTCCATGTTTTCGCTCCTTAGTATTCCTTTTCCTTCCTTTTTATGTTTTTTCCCCTCTCTAATGAATGATTCAACTTTAAAAACTATCATCTAACTCGCCCTTTTGCATGCCATGCAATTGATCACATCTTTTCTTGTAATTAGTGTAATATGGGAAACTTTCTAAGTGATAGAAATATGTTATATAACTTATGTTTGATTTTTACTGCTAGGTACAAGGAAAGTGAATTGATAAAGCTTGACATTTTGATAAATGGGGACCATGTGGAACCCTTGGCAACTATCGTGCATAAAGATAAGGTAACTTAGTTTGTTCCCTTTAGTTTCTCATTCCATTTATAAAAAAGGTGCATAAACAAATAAGGCTTACATATTCTCTGCGTACAATTTTTAGCAATTCTAGCTATTGTAAAAGGACATATTTGGTAAAGAAACATAATTAGACGAGAAATTTAAATTTACGAGGGAGATTAGAAAAAAGAAAAACGTAAAAGCAAGGTAATGACGTAGAGAACAATAAAGATATTAGTTTGATAGATAGTTCGAATGTTAGTGGAGAAATTTCAGTGTTGTCATTTTTTCTGATTCGTAACTATAGCAAACTGTAGTTTCCAAGGACATCATATATTACATTGTAACCAATACTTAATTAAGTGTACTATAGAGATGTGAGTTTCAAGAAATAACTGAAATGATCATCTTTGGTTTTATAAAGTCTAAATAGATCTCATTCTGTCTCAAGTGGTCTCTAATGTCTTTTAATGGCAATGAGAATCAGTTTTTTTATTTTTGTGTTGTCTACAGCATCCTCAAGTGCACTGCTACCAAAGTGTTTGAGAACTTATATCTGTTTGGAGAAAGATTAGATTTGTTGGATTGTGCTTTGTCAGCTGATATTCGTTGGTGGCATTTAAAAAAAATGTCTTGGCTATTTGTGATATGCATACTGAAGTGGTTAAAGCACAATACTTATGAATATTGGATTGTTAAGACTTTCAATTTTATAATTTCTTTGCTCAATAATTATACAATTTTCTGTTGATTTTCCCATTCATAGTTACTAAAGTTGTGAAATTGATATATGCTTCTTTTTCAGGCATATGCAGTAGGGAGGGCTTTGACGAAAAAATTAAAGGAACTTATACCACGACAAATGTTTAAAGTTCCCATCCAAGTAAGTTCTGAATCTTTCTTTCGAATAGACCAAGCAGTGACACAAATTTTAAGTCTTACGCCACATTCTAATCATATGAACTTCAGGTTATACGTCTTCTTGTTTGGTTCCCACCTTTAGAAAAAATCCTCTTACGTTCCTTGTGGTGTGGGCACAATGTAGATATCACACCACCCTTTATAGGTTGTATGACCGCCCATGAATCTTAAGCCAAGTTCTAAAATTCTCGAAGCTTAATAATTCATCCATCGTATTCCAATGATAATAAACAATATTCATAACTGAAATAAATAAAACATTATTCCTCTAAAATCCTCAAAATTTACAAAACTAAAATTACTGAATAAAATATCCTAAACTGAGTTGGCTGATAATATCTCAATCCAAGTCCACATCTGCCCACTAATCTTGCTAACCTGAAAAAATGTTAGTGAGAGTGATGAGCTTAAAATAAAGATTTTGATACAAATAATAAAAGAATTTCAGTTTCAAAGATTCACTAGGCTTTCCCATGCAACATGTATCAACACAAGAACTGATTCATGTAGTATCTCATAGTGTAAATAAATCATCATCTCAAATATTTCAATGTCAATATAGCTTAGATCCATTGATGCAAGAGGGGCTTAGTACTTTTTTCAGATCTGGTCAATAACTAGCCAATACCCTTATTTTCCAAAGTCCACCTATAACGACCCCACCACCCTCGGAGACCCCGCAATTGAGGAATCCAAGAGGAAGTGTCAGTAAGGATGGCACATACGCAAACTCAAATAGAAGCATCATACATATTCCCTGCTATTAACAACATACGCATGTTCATACATCATTACTCATAGACATATGCATTAGGGTCAACTCACCCACCATATCCCATGAGGGATACAACCTAGGCCATACACAAAATGTAACCTAGAACATCACATCTCAAAACACTCCCGAGGACCCTCCAATTGAGACAGCTCTGTACACACATCTACCCCGCAGCTCAAACTTCACTTGACTCACCCATTTCCTTAGCCTTACCCTTACTTGGAATGATGTAAAACAATTATGAGCCACAAGGCCTAGCAAATATAACTGAAAGAAAGTGAGCATGACAATCATGGGTATCGAGAAGCAATAAGAATCATGAATAACATTTAGAGCACTCATGCCACACCTCTTCATATTACTTTAAATGACAACAAGATGAAACATGCATTCATGCTCATATGCAATCTTTTAAAACCAAAACCATGGGACCAAAGTCCATAACATATCCATGGGACCGAAGTCCATAACATAACCATGGAACTGAAGTCCATCTTTGAGCCGAAACTCTCTCTGCGGATATATCCCGCGGACCCTGTCCGGCCCGTGCATTATGAAACCTTTAGGCATTTTAAAAACCTTTTCATGCACATGCTTCATGCACCGTCACAACCACAACCATTCATATTTGTAATGATTTCAAACACACGATTACCCGAAACAACATACATAAGAGGGCAAAACTCATGTAAGACAACATCAAACCCTTGCATGTCCTCAATAAAGCATCATTCTCAAAAGAAGATAGGGCGAGATGATACCCTATTTGAGGATCTAACGAAATTTAATAAAATCCAACCAAAAACAAGACACCGAAGACGTAAGAGCTATAGAGGGTTAAAGAGCGTGCATCTGAAAATAACAGTGGAGTATGAACTTGCATCTAAAGGCAAAAAGAGATATAGAATAGAACTTGTCTGTTAAAAGGAAAAGAGGAAGAACTTGCAAATTGGGAAAAGAATAACTTGTTGTATAAAAAGGAAAAGAAGATAAGAACTTGCCTTAGATATTTCCTTTAAGTCTCTCTAAGTGCCCGATTTTGCCGATATCACAGTTCAAAGCTCTTCTAGTAACATTAGGCATAATTGGTATAAGAATTATTACAAAATAGGTGTCAGACTACCAATTCCAACCCATCCACAAACTTTAATCACTTACCTTTATTCCTTCTTGCCTTCCCCAATTACCTCATATCATTTCATAGGCCAATTTAAGCCTCAGGGGGTTTATATAGGGAAGAAAAATGGCAAGGTGGTGATTTGGACGCATGGTAGCAGTTGGAGGTGGCAAGTGGCGGCAGATGGCAGCGGCTGGCTGCTGCGCACATGGCGTGCGCGTGTCCCCCCCCCCCCAACACACACACACCCAAAACAAAAAAACGTCGTTTTGGCGTCCTCTCCTGTTGGAAAAAATGCTCCATTTTCCTCCCAACGCCTGTCCTTGGAATCGAACCTGCGACCAGCCTCCTTCCCTTGCACGCGCGTGCCACTTCACCTACAAGCCTTCTCACTTATTATTACGCATATTTTATATTTAAGATGATCTAGTTGCCACTTTCCAAAATTACACTTAAACTCCAAAATTTTCAAATATTTCCTAATACTCCTTCAATCAAAAATACATTAATTTTAATATCTTCTACCTAATAGCTCACACCCAGAAGTTAACATTAAATCATAGATAAATGGGTCATTACACCATCCATGCACAAGTTAATGTAGTACTCTTTCCAGATCTAGCTCGTACCCTTTTCTTCCTAGATTCACCACACAAGGTAATCTAACACTCTTCCTAGATCTAGCCAATACACCTTTCTTCTTGGAGTTTACCATTGTACAAAGTTTTGCAGCATTGGATTTCCATATGCCACATTCACAAAATTCTTTTCAAAGTAATTTCACAATTTCAGTTTTTTAATTTCAAATCAATATATATCAAGTAACAGAATTGAGAATTTATATCATGTCAAAATAGTTTTTCAAACATGCATGGGAATAATTTTCAAAACATGTACTAGTGCATAAAATAACCACTTATCTAACCCCTTTGTAGAAAAAATCCACAAATATCGAGCAACTTCGCTCCTCATTGATTCTCGTAGCTCAAAGTTTAATGATTTAATCTTCCTCTAAGCTTGTATTTGTAAGCTTTCTAGGGTTCATCCAATTCCTCTATGGTTTTGGATTCAGTTTCCCCTTTCGTTTCTAATTCTCCAATTAATTATTATCCTTATAAAATACTAATAAGATAACGTATAGGCTTTTCTTCTAATTTATCCTCAAAATTTACATCTTCAACTATAATCCCTTTTCAACAAACAATTGATTTGTTTCCAAATTTTGGATAAGGAGTTCCTTCTTTTATGAGGAATTGATTTGTCCCCAATTCTTTAATAAATTCTAATCCTTCTCAAATTGACTTCCAATATATATATATATATATATATATCGTTCTGATTTATCTGAATTTATCCAAGACTTTATTTCTGATATCAAGTTTGTCCCCAATTCAAACTTCCTGCCCAATCTAAATCTCCCCACAACTATGATAATCCCTCTCATCTCAATCTCCATTTAGAATCTAAAGTCAATTCCAACCTCTTCAAAATTATGATTAAATTATTCTATCTGCAATGGTTTCAGCAATCCTATTTCCTGTTGAATTTCTCTTTCTAAAAATTTGGGTGTTACAGTAGATGTCTTCCAGGAGGTACCAAAGAGCTATGAAACTCATCAGATACCAGGCTATTAGGAGTATGACAAGGTGAAGATCTAAGCACTTATTAGCAGCAGTTAAGGAGAGAGGCAGGGAAAATCTGATGCCTGCTAATTGTAGTCCTATTGCATATATAGAAAACATAGTAGAATTCTAGTATGACTCAATTATGAACAAGAGGATAAGAAAGACCTTGAATAACTTTATGCTTAATAAACGGTGAGGGTTTATCCTTGAGAGACTATTTTCTTGCTAGGCAAGTTAGCCTGTTTGGGCCCCCATGGGCATGGTTCAACGGTAAAGCACTTGGAGGTTGAAGTGAGTATTGGACGTTCAAATCTTTGTGGAGGCAGGGTCTTGGTGTGCGTTGTCGCCCCTCCAGGGGGTTCCGTTTGCATGACGTAAAGGGGGGAACACAAGGAGGGCAGCCGCTTCCCAAAAGTCCACCACTAAGTGTGTATAGGCTATATCCGCATCCGGACTTACCTAGGGGGTGCATCAGAGGGGAAGGTCACTCGTCTCCGGGGACTAGTTGGGCTAAGCTCAGAACCCTGGGTTATCAAAAAAAAAAAGTTAGCCTATTTGGAATGGTGGACTTCTCTCCTAATATGACTAACCTACTAGCAACTCTTCATGGTGAGGTGTGTTTGGGTGAGGTGTGTTTGAGTTATCCACTGGGTTATTGAACCCCTACTCACAGCAACTACTAAACACATTAGGCTTACGTATGCTTGTCCTCTGCCTCCAATGGACACTTTTTGAATGGCACCCAATAGTTGGTCCCATAGTTTACCAAATAATGAGGCATATTTCCCACCAAATGATGTCAGATATGATGTGCAGCTCATAAGTTGTTAGCTGGTCCCATAGTGTACCAAATGATGTCAGAATTTTCTGCTTACATTTCTTTCTATTTTGATCTGGACTCTAGATTTATCAAGTTTAGATGTGCCCGTGCATTTCCTCTTGGTATGGCAACTTGTGTTTCTAACCTGTGGAAGCTGGATCATTCATTGTGAAAAACCATCTCGAAGACTCCAAGAGGGCCTAATAATATCTCATCTGTTTGATGGGATCATGTTTTTGAGTCTACTTTTCTTTACAGTCCATGGAGGCCAGAATTGTCTTTTTCCAGTTACTGTTCTCTTTGTGGTGGAATTCATTTTGCTTAGTAAAATATGAGTTCCAACAATTTGATAAACCTTAAATAATATAAAATGTATGCAACTAAGCATCGATCTATACACAAAAACTTAGTCTACTATGTTTTCCTTGGTGCAATTGACTTTAAACACATGCTGTTACATTCATTACAGGCATGCATAGGTTCCAAGGTGATTGCAAGTGAATCATTGTCTGCAATTAGGAAGGACGTTCTAGCCAAATGCTATGGTATGCGAACAAATATGTTCCTCTTGAATTTCAAAATTGCAAGCAACATAGTTTTAACTGTAGTCCTATTGGATTGTGAAATTGTGGTACTATCATTTAGGTGAAAGTGATACTATACTATGTCTTCCATATTTTTATTTGCATTATTTTCTTTCATGAAATGATTTCTTTTATTTGAATATCAATTCTTCTGCTAAAAGTAAAAATGATGTAGGGTATGTCATGTACCGACGGTTATAGAGGTATTAGAGACTTGTACATTGTATAGGCGGTTATGACCTTAATAGAATAAGTTATTGCAGTTGTACTCTTTTTGAATTTGGACTGCTATTGGCGCCTTTTCCAGGGCTATGGATCAGTATATAAACTGATCCCGCTCATTTTGGAGGCATCTATCAATACAATTGAGAACTCTCTGATCTTTCCCGCCTCAATTCTCTCTCTCTCTCTCTCTCTCTCTCTCTCTCTCAATCCTGTCCTCCTCTGTTCTCTGTTCTTCTCTCTTCCCCCTGCATTTCTTTTCATCCCCCCTACATTTCCTACCCAATTCTCAGAAATTTGGTAGAGAATTCCTTTGTCAGATCTAACGGTCTGACAGGGTATTGGACTAGAAGGGGAAGTTAACAGTACTGTGTCCTGTGTTCAGGACTTCTAAATGGAGATTTGGTTGATTAAATTCCTATATCAATATTTCTCAAAACTTATTTCTTTTTTGGTTTCACTAACCAATATTTATCTAAACTTATTATGTTACTTGGCATATTTGTTATATTTTATTAGATATAGAAGTGAAGGGCAGTTTTGGCAATTATGGGTTCGTCGGATAAAGAGTATAGAATGAGTGCACGGTATTAAGAATGGACAGGTTGTGTTTTTCCATCTTTTTGGGCTTCTTGTTTGTGTGTCGCTGCCATATCATAATTAAGAGAAATTTAGTAGCTAGTTTTTCTTGGTGAAAGAGTTGGGTTGAGAATTGACATTAAGCAAGTTGCTTAGGCATCTCTAAGAAGTTAATTTTAGGTATATAATATATAACTGTAAGCTGTAGATTTTTCTCTTCATGATAAATACAGAAAGAGACAGCTTGTGCGGCATTCTTCCAATCCATGTAACCTATACATAATTAAATGAGTGATGATTTTTTTTTTTCCTCTACTTTTCTGAAATGCAACTTATGTTTCTTAATTTAATTCCTAATCACATTCTGATTATTCATGCAGGTGGGGACATTACAAGGAAAAAGAAGTTGCTCAAAAAACAGGTGCAAGTTTGTGTTAATTTCAAATGCCCAGATATAATCTTGAAACTCCTCAAAAATTTTATTTTATACGAAGCTGTTAGTATAAGAAAGATACTGAAAACTGAAACAATGACATCCCTTAAATATTTGTTCCTGTTGCCATTCTGAAGGTAAGCAGAAGCATAACTCTAGCACACTGCTTGTATAACTGGAGGTCTAGGCTAGGAATTAAAAAAGAAAAGAAAATGCTCTTCATCCTTCTGCCAACTAAAGGGATCTAGTCCTCTCCTTCTACTTGGCCAAAGTTCTATTAAAAAATCAGCCATTTGGAGTAAAGCCCAAATTCCTTTCAGATTATTGGAGGTCAAAATTTTATGCTTAATGTTGTTCTACAAGAAAGCTTGTTCATGGTCAATCGATTGAATTCTAAATAGACCTATTATCAGAAGGTGATGAATTCCAACTCTTGAGATTACCATTCATTCCCTTTTCTTTTCTGCCATCCACCAATACAATTTCATCTGCAAATAACATACACCAAGGTACCTTTGCCTGGATATGTTTATTGAGGTCATCCATTTGCTCAACTTTTTAGGTAGCCAAAGAAAAAACAGGATACCACATCTTTTTTTCCCTCTCTCCATTCCACACGTTCAAATATCAATTCTTCAGCTACAGCCTACAGATGTCATAATCTAGGCAGTAAATGGGCATGTTACTTTCACTAAAATTGTGAATTCTAGTCTTAGTGCTAAATCAGGGTGTAACAGGATTGTACACGCTGAAAGCATTAAGTTTTTAATGTATTTTCACTTTACTTCAGTTAAGCGTGTGCTTGGGCTTTGCGCTTAAGCACCATAGGCCTTCTATGCTTAAGTGCGCTTAGCACTTTTGAAAACACTGGTTCCACCACTTAACTGTTGCCTTTCCACCTTCCCCTCTCTTTGTTGGGATTTGCCTATGTGGTCCATCAAATTGTCTTCATTTTTATTTTCATCACTACAAACTCCTATGCAACTGTCTATATTCTACTCCATCAAATGCCCATATCCTATACATTTTTTTTTTCTGTAAATAAAAATTCATTAAACAAGAAAAAGCACAAATCATCTACAAGAAAAAAGCAGGGACATACCCCGCAAAAATGAAAACTACACGAGCAGAGACGCAAAGCAAAACAGGAAACCATGGAGAGCTGCAATGCTACAACTAAAATGCCTCAAAACAGGCGAGGCAGACAGAAACAGAGCGAAGCATACAATAGCAAACCGCCCTAAAGAGGGAGAGGGCCAAAAGGAAAAACAGAGCAGCCCATATCCTGTACTTATCTATCATAATTTTCTGCATAGCATTGCAGTAACCTATTAGTGGCTAGCAAAGGACATGTTCATGTCTCAAGCATGGATATGGAGAGATCAGAAGGCATAGGTCTACCATTAATCTGTTATGACATGCTTTATAACTGAGGATGCACTCGATGGTAGGAACTCTTTACAAATGTTGACCGTGGACAGTCTGATCTGATGAGTTGTCATTATCATTGGGTTTGTATTTGAGCATACACCCAAACCCAGCCCTCACATCATGTACATTATCTCCATAGCCACCATATATTTTGCCCCACTACAAATTGTCATTATTTCCCAGCTTTTCCAATGCATCTAACAAACTTCGTGCAATCAACATCAACTATTTACGGGGGCATGTATTGAGTTCCTACAATTATTATGAGAAACCTCCCATCTAGTTATACTCATTGTTATGGATCACCATCTTAGTATATAGAATGCCTAATAAGGCAAAATGTAATCTGTCAAGCATCAGCTTGTCCTAATGAGCTTGATCAGACATATATATCAACAAATGACTCGGAGGACCTTATACTTGATGAACTGCTAATAACATCAGACATCAGAAACATATTAGCCAATCTTAGCCAGCAAAATCTGTAGCTCGCATGTAACTTAATCTAACTGAAAGTTTATGCTATTGATATCATTCAATTATAAGTATCATTCAAAGGGTTGTTTCTTCAATGTTTGAGAAATTAATGGGGGCTAGTCAAAGAACTCTGGAGAGTATTGCTTATGAGTGCAGCCCAGTAACAGACACCATGATGTGACAGATCCTGTTTATATTCTTGTGTTCCAGCCCATCCAAGGATGTTTAGAAATTGATAAATGCTTAAATCCAGTAGTACAGCGCTCCACAAATAATCCACTACAGAACAAGTGATTTTATATGGAAATTGTTCACACGTACATTAACTGGCGGGATCAATTATTGTGCTGCAAACCCACAATGCTGTAGTTAGAAAGGCATGCAAAATTCCTTCCTCTATATTGGGTGCTTAGAGATTAGTATGAATTGTTCAAAAGTGATTTTACATTGAAATTGGTCTCACATGCATGAATTGTACTCTTTCAACCAAAGCACGAAAGAGGTTCTGATGCAATAGATTTTCGTTCTTAATCATGTGTATACTTCAAATATGATTCAGCACATGAAGTTATGATTAATTCGTATCTTTCATTTAGTAATGCATGGAAGAAGCATAATATAGATCATTGCGTGTTGCTTGTTTTACTTTTGCACCCTGACAGGCTGAAGGGAAGAAGAGAATGAAGGCAATCGGCAAGGTTGATGTACCTCAGGAAGCATTCATGGCTGTATTAAAACTTGAGAAGGAGGTCTTGTGACCATCTATTTGACAGCTTTTGACCCTACTATTTCATGGACATGTATAGAGCTAAATTTATTGTGGCAAAGATGCAAACGGCAGGTGTTAATTTGTAATTGGTGTTAGTGGTTTGTATCAGCTAGCTTTGTCCGGCAATTATAATGCTTCAAGAGAAATTCATTAGTTGGTAGTGATGTTTGGAGTGGAAGTTTTAGTAGCAACAATAAAGTTGCTTATTTATAACTCGTTTAATTTTCTCAAAGCGAAGTCATATACACTAGAAATACTCTTTACAAATCACAAGGTGCCGCCTAAGTGAAACTATTATTTATGTTGTGTTGGAAGAGGGAACTAATGTGGACAAATAATCGCTTGTGTGACAAGTGATTTTGACATAGAATCGTGTGTTATACAAGCAGTTCGGTTTAACACTTAAAAAATTAATTGTCTAAGCATTATTGAATAACTGTTAGTGAAACTAGTGACTCGTGTTTAAAAACCAAAATGAGAGCAGTAAGATCTTCAATTTTTTTTTTTTTTGGTAACCTAAGTTTCGAGTTTGTCTAACTAGTCTTGAGAGAGAGCGGCATTTTCCTTTGGTTCGCCTTTCTGGTTAATTTAGATGCGATCATAGCTTATACATATTTAAAATGGGCTACATATTCAAAATGGATTCAAAATGGGCTTTGGGGAAGTGGTTTCTCTTTTCATGGACTTTACCTTCATGTTGTATGGACGAGACTGTTGGAGGAGTAATTGGGTGTACCATAATTTTGTCTCACGAGGGAAATTTACATTCTAGCATTAAATGTTGCCTTTGCTACTGAAATTCGAACTTCTGATGTCCTTTTTAGACTCCTTGCTAGTGTGATTAGCGGCTATTGTCTGACAAATGCAGAGAGCCGTTGGCCTCACCGCTGGTTCTTTGCATGTAAAGATTTTTTAACACTTTAACGACTAATTTTCTAACTGCTCAGTATAAACTTGTTAGTGTGCAAAGTAGTTCTCTATCCCTTTCTAGCAAGGTATCTAGATGGTTGGGAAGATGATATTTTGGTAAATAATTTTATTTAGGTGACATCTAGTGAATTTTTTTAAAAAATCATCGTGAAATGGGAAATTTTAGATGGCTCATGTTTGTTTTGTATTATGTTAAATTTATATTTTTGTTCTTATATTTTTATGTTTTTTTTTTTTTTATGTACTCATCTAAATTTTTTATTATTTTGATTATATTTTTATACTTACATTTTCGAGTTAATTTAAGTTTTGTACTTTGATTTTTTATTTCGTAAGGCAACTCAAACTTTTTATTGTTTCGATTATATTCTTGTACTTAAATTTTTAGATCAATTGTATTTATACTTTGACGTGTAAAAAAAAAAGTTAAATTAATTTATTTCACTTTATCTTTTTTCTTTATACATCAAAGTACATGAGTTAAACTGATTAAAAAATACAAGTATAAAGGTTTAATCGAAATAATGAAAAATTAGGATTGAATGAAAAAAAAAAAAAAAAAGTCAAAGTACATGGGATTAAATTCATTCAAAAATAAAAATTTAAAAATATAATTAAAAAAATAAAAAAATTAAGTGGTCATACAAAAAAAAATATAAAAATATAGAGGTAAAAATATAAATTTGATCTTTTTGTATTATCATTCAGATGTCATGGTATTTGTGCAGAAGTATCATATTTGTTCCCTCTTTTTGGGAGAAAGCACCATTGGAAGCATCTGTTAACATCAAATTTGAGCATTAAAGCAAGCTTTTCAAGGCTTACTGCAGTTGTACAGTAGAGACAAATAAGATCTGTAAACAGAACTAATCAGGCTCAAAGTATTATTGTTGTAGCAGCTGCTTTGTTTAACACCAGATCTAGCTCCTTGCTTATAACGAAATTATGGCATTACTTGCATCTTATTTGGTCAATAACTTTTTGCCATGTTTTTAATTTTGAATTGAATTTTGAATTACAATAGTAGTGTCTATAGGGTATGACTATATACATCCATGTTACCAAACGATGTTATGAGACTTTTATTTAAAGTAAATGAGTGACATAAATGCTTTATAAAATTTCATTGTGCATAGAAATGAAGTTTCTCTATTAGTGTCCTCTTATAAGAAAGGATGTTGAGACTTCTCTATTTGTGGTTCAAGGTATTCTTTATTTCTTCTAGGATTAAAGTTTAAATTAGTTCACTATTTTTTCAATTGTGGTAAACAGATTCATTTTTTTATTTATAATCTTATTAACTCGATATTTTGTGGCTAATTAAACCCAAAATAATATTCCCTTCAACGCGTGACATTCACTTGAAAAAGGTGAATGTCACACGAAAATACTACAATAATAAACCAAACTTCAACTATAAATGTCGTACTCGATTTTGTGATTGTGGCATAAAGACTCCTAGATGGATTTCATGGAGTGAGGACATGTCATCTTGAGAGAAGATTCTGTTCATGCGCTAATTTTAGGGTAGAAGTGCTAATATGGTAGATGTTTGATTAAATTTGTCTAATCGAGATTCAATGAAAGAAAAAAATGATTTAATTGGTGTTGGAGCCAAGTGAATGCCACGCCTCGAAGGGAAGACTATTTTGGGTTTAATTAGCCACAAAATAGAAGTATTAGGCTAGTAAGGCCACAAATTAAAAATTAGATCTGATTGACTATATTTGAAAAAGCCGTAGACTAATAAAGTCATAAATTAAAAATTGGGTCTGATTGATAGCAATTGAAAAAATCATGGGCTCATTTAAACTTTAATCATTTCTTCTATACCTGCTAAAGTGTTTGCCGATTATGGCTCCACATATTCATTAGCTACAAAATTTCTACATCAATTATCATTTCCTCTCAAACACATTAAAAATTACTTAGGAGTAACCACTTTAGTGGGAGAAGGTGTTATCTTGGATACCCTAAGTTGGTCTAGCCAAGTGGAGTAGGGTGACAAGACTCTGCCTAAGAAACTTATAAAGTTAAACACGTGAGATTTCAATGTTATCTTGGGATTGGATTAGTTGTTGGCACACTACTGACAATCAACTACTGCCATAAGATAGTAGTGTGCTTCCAAGGAAACAAGAGGGCTACACCATTTGGGTTAATCTTAGCTTTACAAGACAACAAGATATCATGGAAAGGATGTGATGGTCTACAAGGTGGATACAACACAAGTAGAGTAGAAGATTAAAGACTTGCTAATCCAACAAGCAATCTAGCGGGGGTACCATTGCTGCCACCTACAATTGGGGATGATGAACGTGATTGAGTCTCTGGATTGCCTTAAACGCGTCAGTCTTGTCCGTAGCCTAGTCATCGTCACTATTCCTCAGGGCTAAACGAGAGGGAGGACATCGAAACCCATAAAGTCCCTTTGTGGAAAGGTATGGCCGACAAGGAGAGAACGCACAACAAGGATGCCTTAGTGCATTAAAAGGGGTGAGTACTAGTGGACTTGCATGAAATGTTTCCTAAACCTCGTTCCATCCACCAAAATGCATGAATGTGCAGGGAAGAGATCAGTAATTTGGAGGGGGCTCCACAATCGTCTTTGCATCCAAAGACAAATTGAACTGTCTCATGGGCTTTCCCTAGGCCCCCAATGAAAGAGAATTTTGGTTGAAAAGACATGGGCCCTACCTAATGGCACAAGGTGCTCATGAGAAAGCTTTATTTTGTTTCCGTGATTTGACCTAGTGCCTACATCCGCACGCCTATTTTGTTTTAACAGTTCAGCTCTTCACCTACATTCGCAATCAAAAAGAATACCAATATTTTGTTTTGGCAATTCAGGGAAATGCCTACTTCCTCAACTAGAATATCCATATTTTGTTTCGGCGATTCAGTGAAAAGCCTACTTTCGCTTTAGTAAAACACCTATTTTTGGAAATAGAATATCCATATTTTGTTTTTGCGGTTCAACGAAATGCTTATATTTGCAATCAAAATATCCATATTTTGTATTGGCGGTTCGACGAAATGCCTATTTCCCCAACTAGAATGTCCATATTTTGTTTCGGTGGTTTAGTGAAACACTTACGTCCACAACCAGAATACCCATATATTTGTTTCGGTGGTTCGGCAAAACACCTACTTCTGTAACCAAAATATCCATATTTTGTTTCGGCAATTCGACGAAATGCCTACTTCCGCAACTAGGCATGTTGAGGATGATTGTTGGCTCAACGTATGGCATAAATGCTACAAGAGGTGCGCTTGTTTCTTCTGTATATTTTTGTGGAGTACAGAGGTCGACGTGTGTTGTTGCACTATCTGAGACAAAGGCTAACTTTTCAATTTAAAGAGTTCCACATGAAACACGAGGATATCATGTACTTTGGACAAAAATCTAGCAGTTGTTCTAGTGCTTCTACTCAGACATCTTTATCTCAAATCCCATTTGTTCATGAACAATTCTTCAGTCAAATCTTGGTCCCAAATGCAAAAGATTGTTGTCAAGTCGAGCCTAAAGGGTTCCATCCCCATAGTGTTAGTTCCAATGATGGCAAATATATCCCAAGAGAAGGGGGTGAATTGGGATTCGTATAATTTTTTCTATTCTTTTAAAACACTAATAAATGGTAGAGAACTATGTTTCAAAATATAGGATGTATGTTTCGAAATAAATGTTTCTGTTATGCAAGTTTCGAAACCTACTATATATGTTTCGAAATATACCTTTTTGTTTTTACTTGTTTAGAAATATATGAGGTGTGTTTTGAAATATAACTTTCTGTTTTGCTTGTTTCGAAATCTTTTGACTTGAATTTTGAAATATCAATTTTGGCAAAGGTAATTTCCTTAAGAAACAGAATACCAAGATGCTTGAGATCAAAGATTTAAATTAAGTTAAATACTTATGCTTATACCCAAAGAAAATTCATTTTGGACTTTGATGATGATTCTTTTGAAAGCTTAAGCAAAGAGTAATAAGCAAGCGAAGTAATAAATTGAGTGCACATGAGATTTATAATGGTCCAGGACACCGCCTAGTCCACTACCTTCAAGTTTTCCCATTTGAAGGATTTTTCAATCCCAATTACTTTCACTAGTGAAAACACAACAAGGGTTTTACCACGGTTCACCCTAAAACCTTATACACAATGAGTTTTGAGACACAACTCAAACCTTTGACACAATGAGTTTTAAGGCTCAACTCAAACCTTACAACAAATCACAATTGCAAGTAAAGTTTACAATTACAACCCAATGAATTGATAGTAATAAAATGCCTTACCAATGGTTGTACAAACCTCTTAATTCAGCTTGAGGTGAGGAATGCTAAACGAGATGTAAATTCTTGTTTTCAACTTACTTCTCCTTTACACATTCATAGCACAACAAATGTATATATGTGTAATGACTCGTTAGTGGGTTCGGGTGATTTATATATTGGAATGATATATATATATATATATTATTAGAGTAATGTTTCAATGAATTAGATGTGATATTTTAGTTGATGTGCGATGGAAGGGTAAAAGTCAAACATTTGATTGAAATGGTAGTGGGACCCGCTATGGTTTAAGGTATATGTGGAAATTTTGTAGGGTGTGGGTGATGTTTAATTAGAGCTTAAGCTATCAATTAATCATAGAGGGGTTTTCGTTTAAGTGCTAAGGACATTTAAGTCATTTGGAGGAAATATGTATATATATATATATATATAGAAAGCCAAGGGGTTTCATTTTTTGCAAGAATGAAGGAACGAGAAGGAAAAGAAAGAGAAAGGAAGGAGGGCATTTGGGAGAGAGAGACCAAGAAAGGTAAGGTTTCTCTCCTTCTTCTTGTTGATTGTTGGGTTTCCAAAGGAGTTGGAGAGTAAGGCTACCTTCATCTTCTCATTTTCCTTCTCGTTTTGCTAGTTTTCTTGTTGAGTGTGTAAAGTAAAAGGACTTGGAGGCTTGATGGCTCAATAAGGATCATTAAGAGAGGTTTCTAGGCAAGTTCTAGTTCCCCTTATCTCTCTTGTAAGCTTTAGCTTTGATGTTTGGGGATTTAAGCATGAAAATCCTATGTTTTCCTAAAGTATGGTTGTGTTGGAGGGTTATGTAGAAACCTTTGTAAATCTCTTTTGTGGTTTGTTTAATCTTGTTGGTTTTCTTTAGGCCTCAAAGTAGGGTTAGTTTCACCCTACAATTCTAAAAGAAATGATGCTTTTGGGTTAAGGGATGACTTATGTGTGCTTTTCCCCCATTTTTGTTGCATTTGGGTATGTTTTAGTGGTTTTTCCTTACTACTGGTCAACCATTTTCCCATAATTGGTCGATAGTTAGGTGTAGAGGGTTCTGCCAGTCGACCATTGCCTTAATCGGTAGATAGTTTGGGTGTCAAATCCATTGCCAGTCGACAATTTCCTTCCCATCGGTCAACCATTTTTCGCGTTTACAACCTACGCATGCTCCACTGTTTCGAGCATAACTTTTTGTAAAAATATTGGATTTGTGAATCGTTTGAAGCGTTGTAAACTATAATCGATAGGATTTGTTTTGATATAGGATTTGGGTTATCTGGATGAGTATGGATCCTGTATATTCCATGTGAAGTACCACCTTGAAATTTGAGGTTTTTGTTTCAATTCGATAGCGCTCCTGTTTTTGGGGCATAACTTCCTGGGGTATTATCCAAATTGGAATCCTATTTTTATCCCATAAACTAGACTTCTTAAGCTTTGTTTTGGTATATATCTTGGATCATTTGATTATATTGTGAAGTCATGGAAACCCTGCCGATCTTGGCCTAAAATACGGAGTTCTTCCATTTTGAGCGATCTGCCTTGATTTGATTTTTGGGAAATAAATAACTTACTTTGGTGTATGATGAGAGAAATTTATAGAATAAATTATAAAGTTTCTAGGTATAATTCCTTGAGAGGTTAGAAGGGTTTTCTTGAGCATTATTGATACATTATGTATTCACTAGCAAAGTAGGATTGGGCCATACAACGTTACGAGTTGGGACATTGCACTTGTGGGTATGTATTGGTAATGTGGGAATACTTGTCTTGGGAGTTGCTTGTGAACATGAGAGTGGGTGTGAAGGTAAAGTATGCCCCATAAGTTAAGTTGTAGTTTCAGGAAGAGATATGGAGTGTGGTATGAGTCCATGTGCATGTGACGAATGTAGGGGTGTACATATGGGTTGACCTCCCTTCTTGGCTAGAGCATTGCAATAGTGAGGCCACTGCATACTTGGCATGTGGTATTGTTGGCGGGTGTTAGCTTACTGGGAGTGAGTTGGGAACGAACCAAGAGTGTGTTGCTATGATGAGGCCACTGCATACTTGTCGTGTAGTATCATAGATGTGTGCCAATGCCGAAGAGCTGAGCTGGTTGAGGGCACCACTATGATGAGGCCACTGCATACTTGGCGTGTGGTATCATAGGTGAGTGCTAGATAGTAGGGGACTGAGGAGTGGACTGAGGCTATGATGAGGCCACTGCATACTTAGTGTGTGGTATCATAGGCGTGTGCTAGTGCCATCGAGTTGTGAGAAGGCTGAGGCCACTATTACGGTGAGGCCACTGCATATTTAGCGTGTGGTACTGTAGATGTGTGCTAGCACTGCAGAATGGATGGGATTTATGGGCCTAGAATGGAGTGCTTTGTGGCATGAATATTAGGTTACAACAGGATAGTAAGTGTGGTACTTAGAGCATTATGTGGGTCCTGGAGAATATGTGGTAGTAGGGTCACCGGATTGTACCTTGATTATGATGGGATTTAGATAGTTGGGTGGACTGCAATGATTTTCATTATATCTTACCTATGAGGCTTCCTATTTCTATCCTGTCAGTAGTACTCTATGATATGATCCTACCATATATTGCCTGTTATTACCTCATGAGTCTCCATTGTGATATATCCCATGCTACATATTGTTATGTTATACTTGCTGAGCCTTGCAACTCATTCTTTTCCTTTGCATCATTCCAGGTACAGGTAAAACAAAGGATGAGAAGAATCCTAGTGGGGCATGATCTTTTGGGTTAGATGTGTACAGAGCTCACCTAAACTAAAGGTCTTGGGGACATGGTTGGTTTGTGTCATGCTCATGGCTGTACTTTTTTGTTATCTGGGCATGTTCTTTGTGTCTCCTTTGGGATAGCCAAATGGAATGTAAACGATTACATTTATTTTGTTTTGTATGGAAAAGAGTGGAATCATTACTACTTGTTGTTAATGGTATGAGTAACCTTAGTTGAGATATACTCTAGTCCCATCTTGTGTGGAATTTCACTCCAAATTCCTTTGCTAAAGGGACTTCCGGAGGCGGGCCCTCGCAGTTTGGTGACAGAGCCTTGTATTGGAGTTTCTGGTCATTACAATATGGATCTTCTTTGAGAGCTCACTAAAAATGTTTTTTGTTCACCACTTGCTCTTGTGTATCTTATGTGTGTGTTATGTCTTCTTGTCTTCAAACATCTGCTATTTATATCAAGAGATAGAATTTTCACCGTTTATAGTCGTTAGAGACAAGATTTAAAAGCATGTTTCGAAACATAGCTCATGGGTTTCAAAACAACACAAATTTACACTTAAGGTTTCGAAACATATACCACATGTTTTGAAACATTCAACCTTTCTAGCTAGACTTGCACTTAGAGACATCATATAGTGGGAGACAGAATCTTATGGTCACTAAAACATTTAATTTGGTCACCACTTCAAAATTTGAATTTGAATTTTGAGACCATGGAAATTATAATTAAAAACTCATTGAGAGTTTTAAGATGCAAATAAATATATAAAACAAAAGCATCTTGGATTTTTAATTGCTCTGCTTACAGAAGTGTCAGAGGTTTCGAAACATACCATATAGGTTTCGAAACATAGACCAAGATCTCATAGATGTTTTAAAATATAGCATACACATTTAGAAAAACTTTAAAACCTTTTCAAGAGAATTTTGAAATAGGTATAAACACATAGTTTATCAATGTTTTGAAACATAGATAGTGGGTTTCGAAACACGATGCATAAACTTTAGGTTTTTCAAACATTTGAATATTTTGTACCAAAACCTTTTATGCATGTTTTGAAATATGAAAAGCTTATTTCAAAATATGATATTAACATAAATGATTTTTCATTCTAAGATTGATTTTTCATCAAACACATTTTCTCATTACTAAAAAAATATGATACAACACGTAGCTCCCCAGTGCAAGCCAAGTCAGACTCTTGATCTTATTTCTGAGTTGTTGTAAAATAAACAAGGCACACCCACATATATATATATATATATGTAATACACACACACTATCGTTGCTATATTTTTTATACAAATATGTTTTGTTCGCGCAGTTCAGTACATGTACCTACTATTAGTGGTGTGCTCAAATTATAGATTTAGATAACGTCTGGCATATGTAATTAATAATGTGATGTATCTTTGTATATGAATTAATATAAGGAAAGTTTATCCTCATTCATTAAACTCTCTAGTTGTTATATGAATGAGTCCCTGGATCTCCTTTTTGAGAGTCTTATTCTTAAAGTGTTAAGAATATGTGATAAGATTATCTGATAATAGGATTTCTTAAATATTCCTAGTCCTTAGATTAATTGGATGGGGACTCCGATTAGTCGATTATGGACTGGCACGATATTTAATACCTTGATTAATATGAGATACTAATGGTTAAGGGTGGTAAGTCACATACCATATGACATGGGGATGTCTCTAGTAAACTCGTGGGTGGTTGTTGGAGACTAACGCACTAAATGTGACACTGATGACTAATCACATGGCATTGAAGATAATGATCTTGTCATTGAGTTGTGATATTGTATTGGTCCTTAAACTTGAACTAATATAGTTGTCTTGTGTATTGGTGTACAAGATTTGTTAATGTGTCGAACTATCCAATTATAAGGTGGGGACATTCATTTATGTGGTTCAGTATTACTGGTGCATGGAGATAGGTGTTCAGGAATAGGATCTGTCACCCTCATCATCATTAATGAGGTAAACGTCCTATGTGGCGTATTATTAGAGTGACGGGAAAGTCCTTGGCCAAGGTAGTATGATTTAATTAGGAAAGTGTTTCCTAAGGTGTCATCTAGTCACTAATGAGATTAGACACAGTTACTGAGTTTATGAGTTTATCATAACATAACTCTTACTCAGTTGGAACGTTGAATGATAGGGGGATTATAGTACATGGTAATCGCCAACTGTAATAGACTCACTTAAAGTTAGACTTCATTGCCTTCTATATTATCCTGGACCACTACTAGGGGTTTCCCAAGGTCTTTCAGATCGTTATCAAAACATGGAGAGATTCCTGTGATGGGTCTAGGGTGTTTTGGCCAAGTGCCAAACTGGTTTTGGTGTTATTTGTTTGCTAGTGAGTAGTGAACCTAAAAAGTCACACACTATATAGCACAACATCTGGTATCGGCACTACACACCTGTTGTGTCTCATATATCATTAATTGTTAATGGTGGTTTTGGATGTGTCTTTAAGTGTTAATGATAATAGTTCGTTAAATGTTAATGGGTCAATTTTGGTTCACTAATTGTTAGTGAATCGGGCTGCAATTTCTATTAGAAATAGTAATAGAGTTGACTACCCAATTCAGAGAGTTGATTGCTGCAAAAGTTAACTCCCTGAGGCAGTTGGCTGACCCTCGCATCGCCCCAGCCAAAAATTATTGGATTACACATGGCATCAAATTGAAGGCGGGGGGGGAGGCCGAGCAAAGAAATTGGACGGGAGGGAGGGAGAGAATTTGGCTTGGTTTCTACTTCCTCTCTACTCTTTGTTCTCTTCTGCTTCTGCTCCTAATTAATTACAAAGATCGTGAGTGTCACGTGTAAAAAAATCTAGAAAGTCTTCTTAAGTCCTCAAGAAATTCCCAGGTGTTATAAACAAAGTCTTTAGGAAATACACAAAGGTGCAAGTAAAATCTAAGAGAAACTTGAAAGATTTGCTCTAGTAAAAAGTAGAAAATAAAATGACTGGGGTCCCTTTTTATAGGGAGACCTCAAAAGATGAAACAATAAAGGACATGGCAATTTTGGTTATATAATGGAAAACCTACAAGGGATCAAAGTTCTCAGATGAACCATGGATAAAATTAAATGCGGTAAGGTCTACCAAATAACAAATTATTGCCACTGAAAAGATAAAAGACCCCTTCCTAGAAGAGTATCCCAGAGAAGGAAAGAAAAACAATACGCTTCCTTTCGTGAGATGTTGAGGAAAGACTAGGGAGCAATTGACGAAGCCCATTCATGAAGGCAACGAAGAGCAAACCCAAAAGCTAAGAATAAATTATAAAGGCCAAAGGAAAGAAGAAACCCTTATAAAAGGGGCTTGGGAGACCCTTTCAGCTGAAGGGTCTCCAAGAAACCCCCTTTGCAGGCTCTCGCAAAAAAGAGCTATGAAACTCCGATAAAGTTCATAAGGTCTCCCGGAGAGCTTTCTCGTAGAGTAGTCTCATGATATAGACTTGAAAGCCTACGTCCAAAATCTTCTCTAAAAGTTATGTAATGAATAAGGACTATCCAAATCCAAAACAATCTCAAATATTAAAGATGGTTATCAAAAATCTCTCAGCTCAACTATAAATAGGCAAGCCCTCGTTCTACAAAGGCAAGTCACTTATACTCATTAAACAGCTCTGCAACTTCTTCTACAATCTTCGGGCATCTAATTTAAGTATCAGAGTGTTTGCACAAGGAATGCCTTGTGCTATTTGATAGTTTTCTTTCTTAGAGATTACTTGAAGCTTGGTGACGGTTCTCCCCTATAAACAAATTATTTGTTATGCTCGAATAACAATAGTTATCATTTCAAGCAATTGTGAAATAAACTTAAAGCTCCACACATGCTTCTAGAAATCATATTTGATACTTCACTAAAATATGAGTTACACATGTATCGCATATGCCACTAATATATATGAGAAACACACATATAACTTCGGAGGCCCCTTACTAAACTCCAACGAGTTTTTATCTCACAAATATTTTGATTTCTTAAAAACTATCATATAATGATTGTCGCTCGATTTTGGATCGAGTTCGCTTTAGGGTGGGCATGTGTCGAGGTAGGCTTATATCCTTTGTGGGTTGCCTCCAATTAACTCAGTCTGTTTTGTCGACCATTCATGTTTTTTGGGGTTTTATATTTATCCTCCTCAAGCAAGTCCTTCGTGAATTAAAGAAAATTATATGCTTATTTCTATTAAGTGACTCAAATTTGTCCTTACACAAGGCTAAAGTTGCTTGGGTTGATATTTGTTATCTAAAGGAGAAAGGTGGTTTGGGGTTTAAGGCCTCTCTTCCTTTGGAACTAGGCTCTACTAGTGAAGCTTCTTTGGAGATTATTGTAGGCTTCCCTTGAATATTTATGGATTTAGTGGATTCATTCATATCAGATTATGGATTATTATTGTAGAACCCCTAACCGTATACCCCCGCCAAACTAAAGAACCCGAGTAAGAGCCTTAAAAGGGAAATGAAACAGAAGAGGAGCCACCATGGCCTGCCATGCATGCTCAACTAGGATCGCCTATACCTATACAAAAGGAAACGGGCAACCGAAGCATAATACACAACCTAGGCATGCATACAAAAGATAACCAACCCACAGGGTTACATAGTATGTATACATAGATACAGAACAGTGCCAAGCGCTTTAAAGATAAATAACCACAACTCGACACCTCAAGACATACATCAAAACAAGATCCATTAGGACTACCCTGTACACCACCTATCAGAGTAGCTCAAGGACTGCTAGCCTCGCCCCTACACTTAGCTTTTCTCTTACCTGGAATGAAAAGAAGCAATAGTGAGTCACAAGACTTAGCAAACATATAAGAAAGGGAAAGCTAATAGGAGTATGGAAGCTAAAGAGTAACCCACACCCTATGTGCAACAACTATACATCACATGTTCATGAATCACATGATAAATATAGAGAAATGCCGCATAATAAAATATGCACATATCGGTCCTTGGGGCCCACATAAGACACACGACACCCAAGTCCTTGTCACAAACCTATCATTGCTCTGAAAGGCAACATGAGCAACTCCCCGAGCCAAAGCTCCCTTGGGCCGGCTCTACCAAAACCCAAGCTGGCACTCTAATCGTGTCCGTAAACCAAACCTCAACACGACTTAACTATTCGAAAAGCAGCTGCCACCCAACCAAACAACGCTAAGAACCATGTAATGCATAAATATAATACAGTGGCATAATGAGTATAAACGTGATACATAGCCCCCATAAAACTATTCATCAAGCTCTGCTCGCCCATATAGGAAGTTACACTCGATGCAGTGCTTGTGTCCAACTAACCTAGGTATGAAAACAACTTAGTATGCAGGTGGCCAAGCACACAAGTCACATGGATCCCCTAAATGCATAATCCCCAAGCCCCAACATGCATTTGAAATGATAAATTTCTAGGAATTACATAAGCCACAACAACATCTCTGCACTCCCTAATGAGAACCTACCCACACATTAACCTAACTTCATTCTGACAACAAAACAAAAAAGGAGTCAAACCCTTCTAAGCACACCAGAAAAGGCCCACCAACTGAGTAAGGGTCCAACCAAGATGGAGGAAACTAGAAAGTAAGAAGAGGTAAGAGCTTGCCTGATTGAAGAGAAAACCAAACCCTAGAAGCTTGGTCGAACCATCCTCATTCTTCCTCTTAACCTGCTTCCTCTTCTTCTTATTCTTGGTCGAACACTTTGCAAGTATCTCCTCTCTACTTCACTCTCTGGATTTATATAAGCAAGAGACAGAGGAAGGTGGGCTTAGAGGCATGGCAATATTGGAGGAGAAGCATCCACCACTGCCTGAAAATTGGGGTTGGGTCGAGAAAGTGGCTTGGAAAGTTGTTTACATAGAAGGTCCGGATATACTAAGGGCTATCTAAATATAACAGATAATAACTCATAGGGTATCCAAATATCAAGCCTCCCATCCGAATATGAGACTCAAAACTCCATAGACTATCCGATTACCTAGCCCCCTATCCGAATGCAAGACACATGAAAAGCTTAAGATATCCGAATACCAAGCCTCTTATTCGGATACCACACAAAACTCAGGGAGGATATTCGAATAAGCCTCAAGCTATCTGGATACCTCTCCACACTTAGCATATTCGAATACCCCACACCATATTCGGATACCATGCCAACACAAGCACATTCCATCTGGATATCACATGCCTTATTCGAATATAACAAGCCCCATATTCGAATACATCATGCCCTCATTCGGATATCCTTGCTCTTATTCGAATACAACAAGCCTAAGTCCAAGCATGCATTCGGATATCATGGTCTAACCCTTAAATCCAAAACACAACCACCCATATGCTCATGCAAATGAATACCACAACATGCTAATTAAATCCCAACCTCAACAATGAGTGATTACAATTGTTTTTGGCTCCTCACCATCCCTTATTCTTGCCCATGGTATTAGCGTAAGCTTGTCCAACTCCAAGGAGTTGTACGCCCTTGCTTTAGCTGGAAAATAAGGAATGGTTATTAAGTCTTTCTTTGGCATGACTGCTAGTATCCCCTAAGAGTACTAGTTGACCATGTTTCACGCCATCTTATTCTTCATATGGGTTCCCTATCTACTACAAGGGTGTCCTCTATCATTCAGAATGGCTTGTGGTTATTGACAATGTTATCTTCTCCTGAATTGCATACTTTTGTTGCTTATCTTCCTAGCCTCCCTCAGGTCTCATGCCTTGATACCTTGTGGTGGTTTCCTGCCCCTAATAGTATCTTTTCGGTAGGATCTGTAATACGGACTTTGCAAGATGGATAAGCCAAGGTCCCCTAGTTTCGCCTAGTTTGGAGTAGCTCGAGTGTTCCCTCTAATGCCTTTATTTTGTGGCTTACTATTCGAGAGAGGTTGTCTGCTCTCGATCAATTAAATTTATATTTTCCTTTTCCTAACAGATATGAAAGAAAAAGGTAAGACACCCAAGAAGGAGTGAATTGGCTTTTCAAAGACTTCTTTAAATTTAAGGCTTTTGTGCAAAGAAAACTGTTAGGCCTTTTTAGAATTTTTTAAAGATGAATATAAGAGGCTTTATTGAAAGTTTAAATTCTTGGTGCTTTAAGAAAAAATTAGGCAAATATATCTTGAATGACAATGAGTTTTTCAAGAACAAATTATATTATTGTAACTACAAACTTTGAATGGTGGAAATAAAAATTTAACTTGCTAAAATGAAAGAAAGAAAGAAAAAATACATCACACAGAATTTTATAGTGGTTCGGCTCAACCAGCCTACTCCACTCCCTTGGCTCCTCAACAAGGATTTACCAATCTACTATAGTTTTTGCAAGCTCAACTATAACTTTAGCTTTTCACAAGTGCAGCTGTAACCTCTATTTTTCACTAACTCAGTAGTAACCAAATACAAAATTTTACAATGATTTTTCAAGGCTCAACTGAAACCACTGCCTTTTAAAAGGATGAGGCATAACCTCTTGCCTTTTAGGGATGAAGAAAAACCACAACAAGATAAGAAAAGTTTATAATTTGAACAACTTGAGAAGCTCTTACAGGATAAAGAATAGATAACAAGACTAGTTTCTCACAAAGAAAAGAAAGATAGAAAGAATATAAGCACTCATTCTCTCTTTTTTCTAATTAAAGATGAAAACTTGAGGAAATTTCTTAGTTCAAGGTAGTAGTAGAAAGTATTAGAATAGTAGCCTTGTTCTTCATCTTCTTCTCCTTTTATAGTTGTTGTCAATGGAATGAAATCTGCAAGTATAAGATTCTTTTTCCCATAAAATAATCATTAGAATATTTAAATATTATGCTAAATGATTGAGGAAAAATTTAGAGTCCTTTTAGAGCCTAAACGGTCAAAATTGTGCATTTAAAGCACTTGCAATGGCTAGTTCAACGACTCTATTTTTCAGCTTCAGTACAAAAATAATCAAATAATATAATTCCTTACTCGAGTAAATAGCTCATTAGTTGACTATTAAATTTCATTAGTCGAGTCAGTTTTAACTGTACTCGAGTATACTCGTCAGCTACTCGATTATGCTCATCATCTTCTCAATTGAACAGATACATGAATTAAATACTCAACTATAACTCACAAATAGTCGATTATACATCAACTTATACTCAATTGCTCATGAAAAATACTTGATTAAAAGAGAATAAAACTTCATAATCATTGTTTAAACAAAATCACTTGATTATTGAATAGAAATACTCAACTAATACAAGATCTTACTCGATTATGCTTATCTCTTAGTCGACTAAAAATGCATAACACCCGACTATAATTTTGATCACTCATTAAATTTTTCTATAGCCGAAACTTGCAATAAATACTCGATTTCTAAGAGCTTTTACTCGAGTGATATTCAAACATACTTGAATTTTCCTATGCCTTACTTGACTATCATTCAAACAACATATATTGTTTTAAATATAATCAAAACACTTTTCTCAGCTATGTATGAAAGCCTTTTTGTACAATCCTTTGAGTATCTTTAAAGCTTTTTGAAGATAAAGTAGTCAAATAATATTATGTAATGACTTTGAAAATGTTTTCAATCTGAAATAGCTTTTGATTAATCGAGTATTTCTAAATATTGCTTTCAAATTAATCGAGTATTAAAGCGATGTATTCGACTATCATAAGTTTCTACTAGAATGTATCAAGCAATAACTTTGTTCTCTTAATGTTAAATCGAGTATGGTACTTCTTGTAATCGAGTTTGATCCTTAATCACTCGGGTATGTTTTCTTTATAATCGAGTATTTTTATAGCTATGAAAACCAAGTATATTTTCAAACGAGTAATATTTTGTGTGCTCTTCAAATTAGTCGATTATATGTTCTAGCAAAGTTTTCTTTCAATCAACTATTAAGGTTTTCTACTTGAATATTTTATGTAAACTCTTTGTTTTTCTAAAAATCAATGAAGTAAGGACTATTTTCAATTGAGTATTACTTTTGGTATCAAAATTCCAAATACCTCCTTAGTCAAGTATATCTTTCTCTCAATTGACTAATGTATTTTTATAATCGATTATCTATATGTTTTAATCAAGTGAAGATTGGATTGAAATCTGGCTAAGTGCATGTGCTTAAGATTAATCGAGTATCTATTATTTGTACTCGAGTGTATGATTGTGATAGTTAAGTAAGCTTAGTCGAGTAGTTGAGTGCTTAATGCAAAGTTTCAATGGCTTGCGAGTCAATCAAGTAATGACTTGGTCATACTCGAGTGAGGCTTCTATATAATCAATTACATGAAATATCCAATTGAGTATGCTCATATATTAGTCAAGTATCTCTAGAAGCTAGTTAAGTAATAGGTATTTGATTTCAAATTTTTTAACTATTACTCGAAGAAAAAAAAGATGATGGTTTGACCCTTAGAGATTTTGTAACATCCCGACGTTTTGAGAAAATAATAATATATAATTTTGGGTGTTGAAAATAATTTATCGAGGGTTTATGGTTTTAGGAAATTTAATTGAGGGGTTCTTGGTAGCCCACCGAGATGATTTTTAGGGCCGGTGGGCTTACTGGAAAATGATGACATGTAGTTTTATGAAATGGAATGCCAAGTAGTAAGTTGGGTAATTAAGATAAGTAATTATTTTATTTGGGGGCATTTATGGAATTGCAAATATGTGGTATTCTATTTATGAAATTATTATAATGGTGGTAAGGGGTGTAACTGGAAGGTTGTGGAAATATAGGGTATAAGTTGTATTAATAAGGCAGGGTGTGTATGTTAATTATTGGAAACTGTGGGTGTTAAGCATAAATTTTGGAAATGGGTTGAGGATTCCCTTAAAATTAATTGGGCGTGTATATACGCAAGCGAGAAGGCTGGGGCCAGGTCACGGGTTTGAGGCCGAGGGAGGCTGAGCATGCGCGAGGAAAATGACTAATTTATTCAGCCAAGGGAGGGCCAAAACGACATCGTTTCGGCCCAAGGCAGTGGCAGCCATGCGCAGCTGCTGGTGGTGCCACCTGGCCGCATCTCAACCATTAATTTTACCCCTTTTAGAGCCCAATTCGAGTAGAATCCGAGAAGAAGAAGAAGAAGAAGAAGAAGAAGAAGAAGAAGAGTGAGCAACTGCTAGGAAGAAGAAGGAAATAAGAAAATTTGGTGTAATTGGAGTTTTCAAATATCAGGTAAGTGGAAAATAGACGTATTAAATTTCGTATGGTTAAATTATAAATTTTACACGGTTGGAATTAATTATTTAGGGTCATGGTCTCATTATTTTTTGTAAACATAATACTTTGTAGCAGAAGTGCGAAAAAGCCTGGGGTCAACTATCTAAAGGCAAGTTTTAAACCCTCTTCGTGTGCTTTTCAATTTGTGTTGAATTCCCCACTATTTTGGGTAATCTACTACATTCCTTGCATTGATTTGATTTCACGTATTAAATTTGTGAATACGTGTGGTAACCCTTTTATAACCCGTGAGTTGTTGGTGAGTCTGTTGACGGCGATTTTAAGTTAATATAAGACTCATTACAGTATTCAATTCTAATCGTCATGGGGCTTCGTATTGCCCTATTTTCTTGGGAATGATGCCAAACCAATGTGGGGCTAGGTTCTTAGGGAGTCGGGAGACTTGGTGTAGTTGGGGCATCACTGGTGTGTCTGCATGGTTATCTCATACGGTAGTGGCGGTCAATTGACTAGCCCTCGCTTCATATTTAATATTGTCGAAACTCCTGGACCAGTCAATAATGAGTTTAATGACGAGCATTGTCCTTAATCTTAAAAATGAAGTGGTGTAAATACCCATGCCATACAGGGGTTCATACCTTAACCCCGGGATCACATGAAGTATTAACATGTTGACCTGTAAGTAATGGGCTAGAGCCTAATCTCACGAGGGTGTTGGTATCATACAAATATGGGTTTAGTGATGTATAACATTAATTGGGTGTGTCGAATGGTATGGACGGTGGCATAACGTGTGTGGAATCATGTGTTCATGCATGATATGATACTTGTACATAATTACGTGCTTACATGTGCATTGAGCAAGTTACTTGTACATGATGGTATGTGTCCCCTTGGCTTTTGAGCGAGGGCACTGTTATCATTGTGCCGATGATGTCCAGGCAGGAAAAGTGTGTGTTATCAAGGCAAAGAGGATGACGTATAGTTAAGGAATACTATGGGTCTGGATGTTGCATATGATATTGTTGAACATGTTGACATATGTGAGCCTGAGGGCCATTTGCATTCCATGAGCATAAGCACGTGTCGTACATGAAAACAAATCATAACATTGGATAAACCACATGAAAAGCAAAGTGAACAAGAAATGTGTGTAGTTAAGATAATGTGATGTGATCACATATTTGTTGTGTGTGCATGACATATTGACACTTACATTAGCACACCTATTATCTTGTGCAGTGGTGTGATCGCAAGACGGGGATATCCAACTTTGGTAGACTAGGTGGTTAACTGAGGGAACTACGGCTCACCAGACTCACCTGGGTGGAAGTCAGGATGAGGAATACTCAATGAGCAATTGAGGGAGCTATAGCTCGACAAACTCACCTAGGTTGAAGCCAGGATAAGGGTGGATGATGGTCCACAGTGCTAACATGGCATATTTATACACATACACAGCATATGGAGTGCGCATCAATGCATGTGGTGTGAGCAAGTGATTAAGTGGTTATGTCCTGGCATCTTTGTATATATGTGGCATGTGGTGTGTATGCACGTGATTATATCATGGCATATCTAGATATGTACATTTGGCATGTTGAGTGCACATTAGTGCATGTAGCATGGGCATTTGTGCATTTGTAAAAACCTATACCTTAGCATTATGTATAATGTGACTTGAGACATGGCATGGGGGCATAATGCGACATAGCATGGCATGATTGTGCAAGATGTACTAGATTATATGATATCAATAAGTATAGCATGAGCATATGGTGTGGTAAGTCATAGCATAGTCGTTTCTCATGTGATGGGTAGTGTAACTCCATCCCGCTTCGATTTTGTATTGTACCCCTTTTATTTTAGATATACTTACTAAGCCTTGTGGCTCAACTTGTTTTAACATCATTTCAGGTGTGAAAGCTGATGTCGGGGGTGGGCTTATGGCATATTGATCTTAGGCGGCTATGTGTACAAGGCAATCTCGACCGAAAAGATCTCTGCGAGTGAGTTACAAGCAAGGAGTCAGATTTTGTGATTGGTTAGATTTGATTGTTTGAAGCTCTGTTGTGTATGAGATGGTCCCTGAATTGTGTATTTGTAACTAACTTGTTGTCGATGTTGTAAATAGAAATTGAGGAAAGTGTTGGGGTGCTATAGCTTTAATTCTTTATTTTATGAAGTTTAATCGTGTTCTCATATATAAGAATGATAAATATAATTATTCATGGTGTGTTAAACTATTTATTCATATATTTTGCATATGATTCTAACAAATTTAATTGTTATTAGTTAAATCCAAAAAGTTGTGAATGAGTGCAGGTTTCAATGCCAAATCCAAAGTCTCAAGCTTCTATAAAAGGCTAAGTGCAGCAAAAGATGAAGTTGCCACTCAGAGCTTATTAAGTTGTTGATGTCCGAGCAAAGTAGAGTTTATCTACATCTAGACACAGCCAAAATTATTCTATAGCCAAAATTCATTGCTTGAGTGACTGTTCTTAATACTCATTCTTTCCTCACTTTAAGCCATCTATTTGGTAATGTATTCATATAGAACTTCTTAAACCAAATATGATGTAAGAGAGTTGAGTGCTTCATTCATTCATTCTTGTAACTTTTTTTTGTTCAAGAGAATATTTGATATCATTGTATCATCTTATATTCTATCTCTTGAGAAATATTTATTTTCACAATTCTTTGTGAAACTTGTGAAGGTTATGCTTGCACCTTGAAAGGCAATGTCTTGGTTGTGGTTGAGCAAAGTATGAAAAAGCCTCATGTAATAGGTTACAGCTAAGCCTGTAAAAGCAAGGGTTCTTACTTAGCCCGTTAAAAGTGGAGATTACTGCTTAGGCTGAAAAAGTTAGGATTCCTACTTAACTAGTAAAAATGGAGATTATAGTTGAACATATAAAAACTAGTATCCTTAGTGGATGTTCTCAAATCCTTAGTGAAGAACTAAGGTAGTGGACTAGGAATATTGGTTGAACCTGTGACGACCCGCCTCTTGGAGTCCCCCATAACATAGAGGATCTGTGAGAAGCTCATCAGAAGTAATGGTACAAAGGCATCCTAAACAAGGACAAGCAACCTCAAGTCACAAGATCACATATGGGGATAACACAACTCAACTAATCACATAATTCTCCGTTTCCATTGCCAACATATATTCAACCATTCGAGACAAAAGATATGAGTTAGGGTCCAACTAATTACAACATATTAAGCCATGATAAAAAAAATTATACAAGTTCCCAAAATACAAGAGTCCAACCAGAAATTGACACACAAACAAAAGATTCCCAAGACCTAGTCTTTAGGTAGCTTTGTACACATCTAATCCCCCAAAGATCTGCCCCTGCTAGGCTCGTCCTCTGCCTCAACTTTGCCTTTACCCGGAATGATGTAAGCAAGAAAATGAGCCACAAGTCCCAACAAGTATAACAACAAGATATGGAAAGCATGATCAACAAGAATAAGCCACAAAGAAATATAACTCAATACGAGGAAGCCATAATGCCCTATATAAGATACACCTACCAGAAGGTGAAACACTAGCCCAACCATACCATGCACACAAATCCAAGAATAAGGGATGATACATGCACACATCCATATCCCAACACTATATACCCAGATAATATCGGACACTCGGGGCCCAATAGCTCTACTCCTAAGGTGATATCTGACGCTAGTTAGCTCCACCCGAGATCTATATACATATCAACTGACACTTGGGGCTAAACAGCTCAACTCCAGGTTAACACCTGAGGCCAACCAGCTCTACCCAAGGTTTACACACAACTTATGCCACGAAGTCATTAAGGTCAGATAGCTCAATATGTAGGGGCATACTCCCATACGTACACAACCCAATAGCCCAATCGCCTCCACTCGATGCCTTGGCTCACCCATATAGCATAACCAAATTAACATGTGTAAAAAAGCTTATAATATTCCACCAAATTACCAAACTCATGTAACCCCAAATCATGCACCAAACCATACCCAAGAATGCCCAAAAAATCCCCCAAGAGTATTTAAACATGCTTAGGGATCATGAAGAAATCACCCCAAACATAGACTTTCAAACATAAGCCTCTCATGAATCCCAACTCACATAATACCTCACTAATGACTGCATAATTATTTCCAAGAATGTCTAGAAATATTTTGGGACTAAGAATAAACCACTCAAAACTTAGCCAAATAATTCAAATTGTACACCAAATCAAAGCTTATAGAATCTAGTTTACAATGCAACAAACTTATCTAGAATCGGATATTTCTACTGAAAGTTATGCCCGAAACAGTAGAGCACGTGCAAGCTGCCATATGCCAAAAATGGTCAACCATCTCCTAAAAACAATCGACAGTTCGGAGCCGAGAACTACCCCAAAAAACCCTTAAAACATGCAAGTTAAGAACAAATACTTGCAGCAACTACATCCTAACAAAAAGCACATCATTCCCAAAGGGTTATAGGGTAGAAAAAGCCCTATTTTGAAGTTCAAATGAACTAGCAAGATCAAGCAAGAGATTTGAGAGATTTACAAACATTTATACATAGCTCCCAATAAAAGCTATTCTTAAAAAGCTTAGGAGTTTTCACCTTTAAAACCTTAATACACCAAAACCAAAGGATCAAAAAGAAGAAGAGAGGAGTAGAACTTGCCTTGATCAAGCTTTTCTTAAAGTCTTGCTAGAAGAAAAACTACCACAACCTCCACACCTCCAAAACCAAGAAACCAAGCCAAAAAAAGGAGGAGGAGGAGATGAAACCATTTCTAGCTTGCACAAACTTCACTTGAAGAACCAAAAGCAAAGAAAAATGGAGAAGAAGTTGAGCCCTAGCTTCCTCTCATTACTCTCCTGATCCGCCTCTCTTTTCCTCTCTCAATTGCCTTCTAATTCTTGCAAAACTAGCCTTCTTCTTATATATACACACATGGCACAATTACTTAAATGCCCCATGACATATCAACTTAAATGGAAATTGCTTACATTCCAAGGGCATTTTAGACATTAACTAAACTCCATAAATTCCAAATAACACTTCATGGCACACCTTAATTAATTGTGGGTCCCATTTCCAACAAAGTCAAACCTATGACTTTTCCATCGTGTTGCCTTCTTCGCTAAATCACTTAAAAATTTCACACGTAATCTTTTAAAAATTATGGCTCAAATAAAATAAATATTTTATTCCCTTACATATCCCCCGGACCCACTAACGAGTTGTTACTACTTCTCCCCCCTTGAAAGAATTTGGTTCTCCAAATTCGTACCTGGCTAGTCAAATAACCGAGGGAAAGACCGCTTCATATCATCCTCTAAATCCCATGTAGCTTTCTCTGGTTTGTGATACTACCATCAAACTTCCACATAAGGAATAGACCTATTCCTTAACACTTTTTCCTTTTGGTCCAGAATCTCTAGAGAAACCTCCTCATATATCACATCTTCTCGAACCTCTAGGTTATGATAGTCAATGATGTGCTAAGGGTCTGACACGTACTTTCACAACATCGACACATGAAAAACATTCTATACACCAGCCAACCGCGATGGCAAGGCTAAGCGGTAGGCTAAAGACCCTACCCATTGAAAAATCTCAAAAGGTCTAACATATCGTAAACTAAGTTTCCCTAAAACTCCAAATCTCCACACACCCTTCATAGGCATAACTCTCAGCCACACATGATCCCCAGCATCAAATTTAAAGGCACGACGTTGTCTGGCATAATTCTTTTAGAGGTCTTGGGTTGCTCTCATCCGATCCTTGATAAAACGAATCTTCTCTGCGGTCTGTTCAATCACCTCAAGCCCCAACATAGCTCTATCTCCATCCTCCTCCCAACAAATAGGTTCCCTATACAGCCTACCATGAAAGGCCTCATAAGGCATCATCCCAATGCTAGAATGGAAACTGTTGTCATAGGAAAACTCCACTAGAGGTAAATAGTCATCCTAGCTCCCACCAAAATCGAATACACAAGCTCTCAATATGTCCTCTAGGGTCTATATAACCCACTCAGTTTGACCATTTGTCTGTGGGTGGAACGTAGTACTGAATCTCAATTGGGTCCCCAATACCTCATACATAGTTCCCCCAAAATAAGATGTAAATCTCCTGTCTCTATCTGACACAATACTAACAGGGATCCCATGTAGCCTTAGAATCTCCTCAACATACAACTTAGCTAATTGACTCAAGGTGAAAGTTGTAACGCCCCGACCCCTACTATCGGGTGTCCCCGTAACCTACATCCTGGTATTACATGGTGTTGGAGAAAAATAGGATTTTTAGTTATTTTTAAAGGGCCTTGAGTGGTCCGAAGAGCTCAAAAGTTGATATCAAAAAATTAATTAATAAAATTGTCGAATTGATTGCAAGAAACACCCTGGGACTTGGATGTTCAGGAAAGAGGGCATGAGATTGGCGAGCGTCTCGAGGTGAGGTTAATGACGCTATAAGCAATTAACTGGGAATAGTTTCTGTATAAACCCAAATTGTTGTCGGTACCGAATGGTCATAAGGGACCTCTGGGAAGTCGAAGGGAACCAGGCTATAGAAATGAACTCGGACTCATACTACGCCATTGTCTTGTTCCCCTGTGATAATTCTATGAACTCATAAATCTTCTACTCCCTCACCCAATTAGGGAAGAAATGCCCATTAAAGGCTTCCTAAAATTTTATCCATGTGGGTTCCCTACCACTGTACTGCTACCTCACTATCTCCCACCATGGCTCTGCGTCACTACTTAATAAGAAAGAAGCTAATCGCACCCTCTGGATATCATCGCATCCCATCAAACGTAAATACTTCTCCACATATAGCATCCAGTTCTCAGCTACCGTAACATCCACACCCCCATAAAATTCAATGGGTGGAAGCGCCATGAAGTCCTTAAGCAGCTGACTACCCATACTACTCTCCACCCTCTAAACCATAGGACTAAAGGTCTGACCTACCTCTTGTTCTACCAAATTTCCTTAGGCTTCATGAGGCACTTGATCTTGCCTTGCACAGTCGACAATAAGCATCTCCATAAGCCTCTACATCCCAGCTAATGCTCCTTGTAATTCTACCATCTCTTGACGCCAGTCTCCACTCAGCTCTCTTGGAGACTCAAAAGCAGCGAAGAGTACGAATGCGGATCGTCCATAACCCCAATGTCGAGTCAGTGACCTTCCTCTTCATGCACTCATTTTCTTGCACAATCAACATATACAAAACTTGAGTCCACAGTTACCCATATCTACTCGTAATACATTCCCTTATTTACATCAAATCGTAAGACACGTTGTTAACTCTACCCCACATGCCTATGTGTACAAAGACTCATCCTAAACCAAACATGTCTGATACCAAACTATAATGGCCCGCCTTCCAGAGCCCCCACTAGCATAGAAGATCCATGAGAGGGTCATTAATAGAATGATGTAAAAGCAACTTGAAACAAACCACCATTAACATATCATATAAACTCTCAGCTGGCAACATCATAATGCAACAATACCACATTTTCCTTTTTACATTAAACATATATACATCCCCACGGGAACAAAAGATAAACCCTCTAATTATAATACATGAAAACATATATGTACTCTTAAGACTCAAGAGCTAACTAGCTCAAGCATTACAACACTAAAGTCCCTAAGATCTTTTCTTCAAGTGAGCTCTATACACATCTATCAACAAAAAATCAGCCCCTGCTAAACTCTCCCTCAGCCCTATCTTTTCCTTTACCAAGAATGATGCAAAGTAAAAGAATATGCCACAAGGCCCAACAAGTATAGCAATGAATAGCAAGAGTCATGATCTAATATGAATAAGCTACAATACTCCATTATAAGTAACGCAACTGGGGAAGAAAAGAATAAAGCTAATGAATCATGCCCATGTCAAGCATACAAGAATCCACGAGTAAATATAATCATGAAACAAACACCCAAACACACTGTGTCTCACTCCCACCACCACAATTGACTCTTGGGGCCAGAAAGCTCACTCTAAATTAGGGTTGTGCTTCCTCGCCATACAATCTTGAGGACAATCAACTCCCACCTAAGGTCAAAGCCATATCACATGCCATGAGGTTATTGGGGCCAGATAGCTCATTCCTAGGGTTATGCTCATATGTACATACACCCTTAAGGACAATCTGCTCCCACCCAATGCCTTAATCCACCCATATACCATGCACAAGAAATGGAATGCAAACATGCCCATAATATGCACCATAATCACAACCCACATAATAAATTCCATATGAGCCCAAACTTAAACAATGGCACACCCAAGAGTGCACATTTAATCCCCATGATCACTTAACATGACTTAAGAGCGAAAGTAGAACTCCCCAAACATGGCCAAAATTCTAGAAGAAGAAAAATAACAGCATCGGTCGATAGATACCCATCTATCCGTCGATAGTTTCTTTAAAAAGAAGTAGTCGGTCGATAAATGCAAGGCTATCTATCAATAGGGAATGAGCTTTCGGGCCACCAATCAACAGACACCAAGCTATTTGTTGACCGACAAAAGGCTCTGGCACAAGACAGGGGACTCAAAGCATGCAAGTTCCACCAAATTGCTTGCATGATCTACATCCTAACATAAAATGCATCATTCCCAAGGTTTATAGGGTGAAACAAACCCTATCTAGAAAATCAAAAGAGAAGAACAAGTTCAAGCAAGAAGCATAGGAGATTTACAAAGGTTTTTACATAGCCTTTAACAAGAGCAACCCTTTTGGAAAACATGGGGTTTCATGCTTGAATCCCCAAACATCGTGTTCAAAAACTTTAAAGAGAGATAAGAAGGATTAGAACTTATCTTTAAAATGTTGGTCTCTTAGGGTATGGCTACCCAAGAGGGGGGGTGAATTAAGTAATTAAAATTTTTCTCCTTTTTAATAAATATTTTTGATTAATGATTTTAATTAAGACTATATATTTGGTAAATATAACAAATTATGTTTGAGATTAATAATTAATGCAAGTCACAAAATATAATAAGAATAAATAATATGATGCACAACATAATTTATAGTGATTTAATGTTTTCACACACACCTAATCCAGTCTTTCAAGGCCTAACCACCATTGGGATTCCACTAAATCAAAATCACCAAAGTTTCCACACTAGCTCACATTGGAAACTAAATCCATACCTAAATTACAACGGGTTCTAGGCAACCACTACGCCAAGGTTTTCTCCCCAACTTACCTTGAAAACTAGATACACCTAGATTTTAATGGTTATAGGAAACCTATACAATTCTTTAAATGTTTATAAATAATTTGTCCACACTTAGACACAAATAAGAAATTAAGCATAACAATATATAAGGCAATAATATTTAAATTAAATAAATAAATTAGTGACCTCAGAGAAATTCAGAGTAGACTCAAAAATATTTTACTCCTCTTGCCTTGTGGCTCTTCGGTTGATGTACAATAATACTTCGTGAACCTCAGATTCCTTGGATGATAGCTTGAGAGTGTTTGGGATCTTTCGAGTGCTTTAGATTTGCAAAAGAAGCACTTGGTTACTCAAAAACGAGATTGAGGGGGGGGGTATTTATAGACATTTTGGGCACTTTTTCAACAGTCAAATATCTGACCATTATAGGTTGTAAAGCTTAAAAGTATAACTTAAAATTAATATGTACACACATGTGACTATGAAAGCTAGTAGATTAGCTCGAAAGGGAAGGTTTGGACTTGTTGGAGGTATTGGGTTCGAATCAAGGCATGCACCTAGTTGTTAAATTCTTTTTTTTTTTTAGATACATATGTTATAAAAATATTTTATAAATTAATCTAAAATATATTTAAAAAATATTTTTAATAGAAAATAATATTTTTGATAATACATATGCTATAAAAATATTCAATAAATTAATATTAAAAATATACTTAAAAAATATTTTTAATAAAAAATAATATTTTTCATAATACATATGCTATGAAAAAATTTAATAAATTAATCTTAAAAATATATTTAAAAAGTATTTTTAATAGAAAATAATATTTTTTATAATACATATGCTATGAAAATATTTTACAAATTAATCTAAAAATATTTTTAATAGAAAATAATATTTTTGGTAATACACATACTATGAAAAATATTTTATAAATTAATCTAAAAATTATAAAAATATTTTTAATAGAATATAATATTTTTGGTAATACATATGCTATGAACAAATATTTTATAAATTAATCAAAAATAATTTGGTACTAAAATTAATATTTTCAACCAAAATACTCTTTTTATTAATCAACAAAAATACTATAATTTGTATATTGAATTTTTTTTTTTGTTAATAATCAAAACTTAATTAATATGAGGAAATTAGCTCAACAAAAAACTTTTCTTGGCAGCTTACCTGAGATGATATGCTTCAAATATCTCCTTACTTCTTACATTCAACAAGAGTGCTTAGCAAAAAGAGATAATAGGAGAAGAAGAAGAAGAAGAAGAAAAAATCTTTAATTCATAACCCCCCTTTGGTGCTCAAACAATCAAGGAAGAGGAAGGAGAAGAAAATCCTACCTTTCTTGGTCTCTCCCGATGGCCACCATCTCCTCCTCTTATTTCCTTAGCCTTTTAGATTCTTTTTCTCGTGCAAAACTTGAGCATTTCTCTTATATATGCATTTTCACACAATTACTTAAATGCCCTTAGCGCCAAGCACTTAAATAAAAACTCCTTATGTTTAAATGATAACTTAAGCATTAATTAAACACCACCAACACCATACAACATTTCCACACATACCTTAAGCAATTGCGGGTCCCACTACCATCTAAGTCAACCCTTTGACATCTTGCTTCCTTTGCATCTTACCTAAAAATACCACAAATAATTCTTCAAAAATTATCACTCTAGTAAAATAAATGTTCCATTCCAAATATATTGCCTGGACCCACTAATGGGTCATTACAAAATGAGAAACAAAAATCGCTAATATATGAAGCAAAAGTTTCTCATCATCATCTAAATAATATAAACCTCAAGGTCAAATAAACACAAGTGTTGTTTGTGAAAGTTGGATAAATCTAACTTTCCAAATACATCCACTTGGTTACATAAAAACCTTTAGAGGAGCCAAGATAATGAGATATTCTAAAGCACGTGGCTTTGAGAACAAGTTGGGAACACTATATGTTGCTCAACTGCAAACTTCCTTTCTCTAGGATTTAAATTGGAATCTTTCATGCATTAATACACAACATAAAGATACAGCATGCAAAAACACATTAACTTTGGGATACATGCTCAGATGAAACATTCATAAGTCAAGTGTTTCACAATTATTTGACTTTTATAAAATACATAGAGTGTAACACCTTAATTTTTCATGCCAAGCGTGTCACTATGTTGGGGCCCAAAATAAACGTATAAATGCATGAATTCCTTTATCACGGTACATATCTTAAACCTCGAGGACCAAATTGTAAACAAAACCTCCCCAGCATATCATAAAAATTGCGAAAGCGATGATTGAAACCTGATATGATACATAACTGAATTCACTTTAATTTTATCGTGAAAATCCGTACCATAATACATCTTCAAATATGCCAACACATGGAGAGTCATCATCAAGAGATACTGACTAAATACCTCAATTATACATTAATCCATACTTACATTTAACAAGGCTAAATCTCAACGGAACATAGCAAAAACATGCTACATACAATGACAAATGAACCTAATCTTCAGCTACCTTCTTTCCTTCAGAGCTACTCGCCAAACCTGTAACGTTTGAATATTCCAGGGGCATAACCCAATTAAAAGATGAATTTTCTAGTGAGAAACTCCAAAAACAGTTTATATCAATGCATGATCAGGTATAAAATGTATGAGAAGACAAGGAGAACTACTCTTAAGTGCCTCGTGAACATGTCAGCCTCCTCCAACGAGAGCTTTCTCAATGGCGCACCCATAGCGCCTCTTGGGAGGTCCCTAACCATGTCACTTCGGCCCCACCTCATAGAACTCATGCAAGCACCACATCTGTTATTCCTTAGACTCACGGTCTTCCCCACGAGAGCTTTCTCGATGGCGCACACATAGCGCCTCTCGGGGGATATCCGACTGTCGTCTTCGGCCATCAACAGATAGATACAACAGTATGGCCACGTGAATTTTATAAATGCAACAGTTAAAAATCAACGGCATATGTTTTCCAAGGAAACACATTTCGAACATGATTTCATGTAAAAGATCAACGAGAGTTTGCATATAGGAATAATACACAAAACACGTTTCATGCAATAGTAGTTTTACTCAAAAATAGGAGTTTGAGTACCGGAGTCTCATAAAACCGATCTTAGGGTAAGAGCTACTCACATAAACCAATTTGTCACACAAAACTAGGTTTTTAAGTTAGAGCACTCACCTTTACCACAATTTTAGAACGCCTTGATTAGCGTGTCCTGACCTCGATTTCTATGCGAGTCCTTGATTCTCGCGCACCACCTTCATTCTCGTGCACTATCTCTCATCTCGTGCACTACCACGACTTTCGAGCACTATACATGATGATCGCACATTGCCTCAATTCTCATGCATCACCTCGATTTTCATGCCACACCTCAAAAGTACTTCACCTCGAGCACAACAACATCATAGACCATATTTATTCTAAGAACTTTGAAAGAAAATTCCAGAACTTACCCCGAAGCATCGTTTGCATGCAAAACGAGGCTAACCGATACAGAAATTGAGAAACTGAAAAGCCAAACACCAAATCTTTTTGCACAAACATCCTCAACTTATTTTTCTTTATTTTTCTACATTTTTTTTCAAATTTTTCTAGCATGCCACGCGCTCGCACGATCCCCCCACATTCTCTGCCACACACTTGCGAGTGTGACGCACACGCGTCATCTTCTCTGGCGAGCTGCCTCAGGCGAGCTGCTCGCTGGCTGGCGACTGGAATCCGCCCTCGATCACACCTCCTGGAACCCTTCTGCAAGTCGATCATCTTGGCATATTTGGAAGCCTGAAAGGACAACCAGAGGGGGTCCAATTGGAGGCTTAAAGCCTCGGCCAGAACCACAGCCTCCCATCTCCGACCATCTCCAAAACCCACTCAAATCGACACCAAAATGCACCAAACTCTCCAGATAACTTCATCATGCTATGGGCTTCAAAAGCCCTATGATTTTAGCCTCTAATTCATTCGTTTGATCCCTCGATTTGAAGCTCAAAAATGCCCAAGCTTTCGGCCAAACCTTAACATGCAACTCGGCTATTTATAGCCTCAATTGGACCTTAAGACCGACATGGATGGTCGACCCAATGCCTCAAGCTTCACAACCACCTCTTGGGTGACCCAAAAACATGGACAAACGGCCTCGATCGGCCGATTACAGGTCGCGGCATTGCCGCGACAATCCGACCGACTGTGGTTGGATTTCTTGAAAATCTGGCCACCTTCAATGCTCGTCGACGACCAAGCTTTGGTCCTTGAGCTCTCTAGACCATTACCTCGAACTCCCTATGCTCGAAATCCCCCCTGTCAGGGACTGGCCGAGGCTGTCGGCCATGGCAACCTCCAATTTTTGCAAAAATTGCATTTTCACCACTGCCATTTTCCAAATTACACTTTGGCCCTTTCTCATCAAACCCTGATCTTTCTGACATTACCGTTTGGACCCTCATGATTCAAAACCCTCACTTTATCTTTTGAAGATTCCAAAAATTTGCCATTTCGACCTCCCTCCGGTCGATTTGGTAAATTTTCCAAAAATTACACTTTGGCCCGAATCTTTGTTTAGGCCATAAACTCTTTCATTTCTTCCTGAAACCACTGAAGGGTTGTTTCTTACGAGAAATTGAAGCCCCCTCAAACTTTCATTGACTTCCAAGAAGTCTCTTATGACAATTCGGTATTCAGCTCAAATCATGGCTGCATTTCTAGCTGTACCAAAAATCGTTCCCAATCAAATTTATTTTAGCCCCATAAATCATATCTTGGGCTACTCGATAATGCCACATCATTTTCCTTAAACATCTAGACTCAAGGGCACTCCCTCCAGTCGATTCGGCGACTTACTACCCTTTCAAGCCCATTTTTCGGTATTTTAAACCCACTTAAAATACGTGGCAACCTTACGAAAATATGGGGTATTACATAGAGCATAACAAATATCACAAAAATGCTCTAGCTTAAGCATTTTAATAACTCATTCATATTTATCAAACAAGAGCACACATAAAACACATATATCATTAAGATGCTCTAACTCTAGCATCATGATTTTTCAAAGCAAGAGCACACATGAGCTTCTCAAAGCATGTAATGACCCATTAATGGGTCTAGAATTTTATGAGAAATATTATTTTATTATGTGTGATGCATTTCGAACATTGTCCAAATTAAATGAGTCAAAAATATTTTGTGTTTATAAAAAGGAAAATTAATGAAAATGTTAATTCATGAGAAAATGAAATGTAAGTGATAAATTAAAATGAAGTATAAATTAGGTTAATCATGTCAACAAATGGATTGGGCCAATGATTGAAAGGCCTAAATGCAATGGGTTGTTGGAAAATTTAAAATAAATCCATCTCTAATGGATTGGGCTGCTAAAATTGGGTTAAGCTCATGTGCAAATTGTGTGGTATTTTACTTAAGTTAAATGGAATGGGTTGGACCAAGTTGAAGAGTTAGCCCATTGGGCTTAAAAAATGTGTTGGGCCATTGATGTGGGCTTGAGCCCATGTGCAATAAAATATGGTTTTTAATTAAATAAAAAATAAAATGGTGTAATGACTAAAGAGGGTTTATATTTTGTATTGTGTGTAAGAAAAAGGTAAGGGTAATGTGGAGATTTTACAAATGAGTGGAATAAAGAAAATGTGAAAGAAATAAGAAATTGACAAAAGACCAAAATGGGCTTGGATATTTGTGTGTGTGTGTGTGATTGAGGGGCAAATGTGGAATGGGAAAATGGGAGATGGGGGCAGTTGGGGGCCGACGTGAAGGCCATACCCCCTCCCTCTCCTTGTCTTAATTTGCTTCTTCTTCACTTCATCTCTACCCCCTCTCCTGACATTTTCTTCTTCCCTTCCTTTCTCCTTCAGTTTCTTCTTTTCTTCTTCCATTTTTCTCTATATTGGAGCTTCAAGAAGGTGGATTTCCAGCTCTAGCAGGTTGCTTCTTCTTCTCCGTGATTCAAACTTCAAAGGTAAGTTCATACTCTTCTTCTTCTTTTTCTTTCACGAAAGCATCCAATATCTATTTTCTTTTAAATGATGGCTGAGATGTTTCTTTTGTATAAATGGTTATGGTTTTTACCCTCGCGGTAGTCTTGAGGACCATTTTTGTAGTTAATGAATTTTATTCCATTTCTTTCAAAACTTATGGGTTTTCTCTTAAAATGTTGTTGAGTCTTAGTAATAGTCTCTATTGGGTTTGTTCACCCCATGTTTTCCTTTAAGGAATGGCATTTGTGGGTTAGGAAACCAGCTATGGGATTGGGTGTATTTTATGTGTTCTTTTTTTTCCATTTTCGTGCTTGTTTGTGGCCCTAGTCATGACTTCGGTTGAAGGGTCGGTCGACCTAAGATCATGAATAAGCATTCTGCCTAACTTCGGTCGACTAAAGTTGAATTTTGGTCAACCTAAGCTTAAAACCTTCATTCTAACCAACTTCGATCGACCTAAGTTAGATTTCGATTGACTAGAGCTCAAAATCTAGCATACTGCCCAACTTCAGTCAACCTAAGTTGAACTTCAATCGACCTAAGATACTTAGTCATTTTTCAGCATGAGAAGTATTGCGTACCTTGTGCTCTTTTGGGCATAACTCTTTGTAGAAATTCGAAATCAAGATCCGCTTTTTGTATTGTAATCTTGACTGAATAAGATTCGATTTGGTATAGGATTTGAACCATTTAGTTAAATATTGAGCCTTTGGGAATCCTTTGAAGTGTATGCTTGATTTATATCTTTCTCCTTCCTTAAAATTCGTCCAATCTTAAATTCTGGAATTGAATACTTCCACCTAGGCCCGGTTATCAATATTAACAAATAATTGCACTTAATTGGTGTGGTGGAACCCATTTAAATGTTGAATTGTGTGAAATAGCCAAGAATCTTAATAGGTGAAAATTGAGTGTGTGTGAATGTCACTTATTATAACTTTGCTTATGGCTGCATCGCATTGTATTGGGTTACTATATTGATTTGCATTGTGATGTTAGGCCATGGTTGCATTCATCGGGGGGTCATGCTTTGTATGTGTTTGGAGCGTGAGCATTAACATGACACGGTTGGCCTGTGAGTGCTGACTTGTGTATGTTGGGCGAGCATATGCATTAGAGTATTCGTGTGTGTGAATTCCTACGTGGGTGTAGCATGACCTGATGCTTGGTTTATGGGGACTTTGTCATCACGTTAATGCTGCAAAAGTCATTTCATTCCTTATGTGCTACATTGCATGGTGGTAATGGTGGTGAAAATTGGCTTGTGATTGTGATGCATAAGACTGGAGGGGTTTGAGTCCCCCAGCAGCTACATCTTTTGATGCGTAAGATTGGAGGGGTTTGAGTTCCACAGTAACTTGTGATCGGGATATGATTGTGAGTGCTTTGGCACGTGATGATGATGATGATGGAGATGATATTATGGATGTGGTATGAGAGCCTTGGGCTCAAGATGTTGATTTGATAGCCTTTTCTTGACTGTTAGCAGGTTTGTATGTCGGTTCTTGGTTGCCAGTGTCTGCATTTTATGTGGGCCCCAAAGACCCTATGTGTGCATCTATGCATTTATGTTATAGTTAGGTATCGTATGATACATGTGATTTAAAGGGCCTTGGGTGCTAATCTGTTATGCGTGTACATGGTTACCTTATGTGATTTAAAATGTGTTCTAATAAATGGTAAGAAATTGTATTTCTTGGAAGAAGTTGTTATCAAGTGAAGAAGGCATAAACCTAGTCAATGTCTATATGTCTGGTAGTGAGTTTTCCTTGGCTCTAAGTTATTCATGCCTTCATATATTGATATATTGATGCTTCCCTTTGCTATATACTTGTTGAGCCTTGTGGTTCATCTTGTTTCTTTTGTCATTCCAGGATAAGGGGAAGCCAGTTATTTGGGGTGAGTCCCGATTAGATGTGTACAGAGATATTTCGGCCTTAAGATCCATGGGAATAGTTTTGAGGGCAAGAGTAGAGTACTTCATTATATATCTAAAATCTTAATGTCTAATTTATAATTTATTAGAATGTAAAGAATGTTGTAACATTTATTTTGGCTCCTATTGGGAGTGAGCCAAAAAAAAAAAAAAAAATTGGATAATTTTTGTATCCGTATTCATTTTGAATGGACCTTCTCTCGAACTTCATATGCTAGCAGGTAAATTTGGGAGCGGGCCTGACAAAGCACATATAAATCTTTATTCTAAAAGCTCAATAATGCATACTTTGAGTAATTCTTGAAAGATACATATTTTAGAATTCTATTATTCAAATGCATTGATGCTAAACATGAGCAACACTTATAAAGTATTTCTTGGAACATATATAGTATTTAAGTTCTATTTGATTATATCTAGATGCTTCAAGATAGCATTCATTTTTTAATTGAGTGATTAACCATTACTTGATTAAAAGCCTAAGAAGATTGATTTTTAGCAGCTTAACTAAATGCTTCTTGAAACAAACTTTACTTCTTATAACAACTCACAATATTCAACTTCATAGGCAATGTAAATCTATGAATTAGAGCTTTAGAATAACTGCCTAAGCATACATATGCATTTTCTCAAGAGCTTAAATGATTGACACTCAACATCAACTAAAGCACATTGCTCTTAAATTTGATAAATGCTTTCAGATATTTGAGTACTTAAGATATTCCCAATCTTAAGCTTACTCTAAACACCATGAGGTCCACCTGACACTCATGTAATATGGATACTTAAGATATCCCATGAAATCCTAGAACAAGAAACTTGATAACATATTAAGCACATAAGCAAGAGCAAGATTAATCACAAATATACTAAGGTTGTTAACGCAATCTTACCATGAAGAATAAGACAATATGAATCCTATGAACTGAAGCTCAAGTACCTTTACTTGAGTATATGATCTTTTACTCAAAAGACATAATGTTGACTTGATTTTTAACACAAACAATAGGCAACATACATAGAATACATTACTCTAAAACTTGAGTAATGCTACCACATACATTACTTAGCATATAAAATATCATGAGTCTCCACAAAGCACTCATGCATCTAGAAACACCAAAGATATATCAATAAAGCATATGACTAAAACAAGTTTAGCACATATGAGAGCATTATCATGGTTCCTTGACCAAGACAAGCTCAACATACACCCTATCAAATCTCAACTTAACAAATCCTTAACCAATACTCTAAATAAGCTTATGAGAACATAACATAAGATGGCATTAAAGTTTTGGCATAAATGCAGTCATCATCAAAACATCTAGATCATGAAACTCAACACTCTTCTTTTCAAAATCTTGTTCTTTATCTTTATATAAAACTTACATGATTGAAACAAATTTGCATTCAATCTTCATCAAAACATTTTTGCTATTCTATACTATGTATCTATATGGTTTTCAATTTTTCTTCAATCATCGCTAAAAGGGTTCTTGTTGCATGTGAAAGAGTTTTTCAAATATTAATTGCATATATGAAAGTCTTTCAAATCTCTATACTTATATACACATTTATTTCTCAAATACATACATTTGATTTCATGTGTTTTCAATTGACTTTCTTTAATGCAAAAAGTTTTTCTTAAACTTCTTCGTTAAATGCATTCATCCTTATATCAGTACATTTATACATATATCAATTGATTAAAGTTTATCATAATAACTTTTATAAGAATATTTTAAATGCATATATACTTATATATATTATCCGCTAATGCAACAGTTATGTAGTTTAAGAAAAATGCTATTTTCAAATAACTTTACTGCATCATTTCTCAAAATATTTTCAATATTTATTAAAATTGTCAAAACATCCAATTCTTGGGTAATCCTTCAAAAATCAAAATAATATAAACCTTAAGCTCAAACAGACATGAGTGTTGTTTGTGAAAGTTGGTTAAAACTAACTTTCGAAATGCATTCACTTGGTTACATAGAAAGGCTTAGAAGATAAATGAAATATTCTTAAGGCATGTGGCTTTGATAACAAATTGAGAATAATATATGTTACTCAACTAAAAATTTTTCTTTTTCTATATTCAAATGAGAATCATTCTACTAAGCTCACACATTATTACACAACATGTAAAATAAATATGAATCATGATAACTTTATGAAACATTCCCATATGAAACATTCATAAGTCAAGTAACTTACATTTACTTGACTAAAACATATAGAACATTGCAAATATGTTGAGCATAATATATTTACTCAACAACAACATATGTGACAAAGATGCCCTAGCTTGATTATCATGAAATTTCATCAAGACAAGATCACATATTAGACAAATAAATCATATCTACAATATATATTCTATAAGCTCTAAAGCATATTTTGGGTAATTCTTGAAAGATAGAAATGTTAGAATTCTATTACTCAAATGTATTGAATTTAAACAGGAGCAATACTAGGAAGTATTTCTTGGAAAACATTCAACAAATATTCATTCTTATTTGAGTGATTAACCATTACTTGACTATAAGCTTGAGAAGATGAATTTTTAGCAGCTTAACCAAATGTTGCTTGAAATCAACAATCCTATAAATACTTGAATCAAAGTAACAAACATTCAACTAATGAAATCTTAAATGTTCTTCCATTTAATTTCAGAACATTGAGAACCTTAAGAATATGATATTAAATATCAAATAGATAACTTAGGCTTTATGAATTAGAACTTAGAATCACTTGCCTAAGCGTATATACATTTACTAAAGATGATTGAAATCAAATAAAACACATTGCTCCTATATTTGAGAAAATGCTTCCACATATTTTGAGTGCTTAAGAGTTTTCCCAACCTTAAGCATACTCTAAGTGTCATGAGGATATATGACATTTATCCATAACATTAATGCAATAGGATACTTAAGAAATCCCTTGAGATCTTAGAGCAACCTCTTGACAAAACAAGCATATTGACAAATAATAAACAAACTTGATCACACATAAGCATATTAAGGTTTTTAACACAACTTTAATAAGAAGGATAAGATAACTTAATTTCTACAAATCAAAAACTCAAGTACCATTATTTGAGTATATGATCACTTACTTGAACTTTTTATATATAACACATTACTCTCAAACTTTGAATAATGCCACTTAGTAAATCATGAGCTTCCACAAATATTCATGCATTATCTTTAGGACAACCCCAAAGAGAAGCATATTAAAAAACATATCAATGAAACATATGGCCAAAACAAGTTTAACACATATGAGATCATTCATAGATAAATTGTACTAAAAGATAAACCTATCGAGGTTCCGTGATCTTAAATATTCTCAAGGCTACCTCAAATAAGAATCAAATAATTTATATATATGCAAAACATTTTAATAAGCCCATGAGGAAATAACATAAGAAGACATTAAAGTTTTGGCACAATGCAGTCATCATCAAAACATTTAGAGCATAAAACTCAACAAGATGTTATCTCTATAGGTGTGCTCAGGAACGTCATAGCCATTTGTATTTTTCTTGTTCGTTCTCTTGGTAGGTTATTGCCTCCCTCTAGCGACAGGTAAAGTTTGCTTGGCCTTGGCATTGCTAGTCTCGTGGGGTATTTTGGGATGCTTAACGTTGGAAAGGCAAATCTTCTTGGATCATAGCCTAGCACCTGACCCTCTAGGCTATAGTTTATTTTATTTGGTGTGAGTGCAATAATTGTTGCTTTCGGGATAACTAGTGCTCCCTATCCTAACTTGCTTTGTAACATCCCAGAATTTTAGAGACAAATAACAATTATTAATTCTGGTATTTGAGGTTATTATTCGATATTTAAAAATTTTAGAGAAAATATTTATCTATGATGTTTTGAGGAAATGAGAAATTAAGATAATTATTTTAATTGAGAATATTTATGAAAATAATAAAATAGGTTAAATTAGTGGATTATTCGGAATTGTTGGGGTTATATAATTTTTTACAGTTATCAGTATTCAATCAACTGTAGGGAGTGCCCTAGAACCTAGATGTCTAAGGAAAATGATATGGTATTGATGAGTGTCTCGAGACAAAATTTATGACGTTGAAAGAAATTAAAACGAAGACAGTTTTCGGTATAACTAAAATATGGGCTGAAAAACTGAATGATCGTAAAGGACTTTTGAAAAGTCAATAGAACCTTGAGGGGGCTTCAATTTTATGTAAGGAACAACCCTGAGATGTTTTCAGCATGAAACAAAGGCCCTATGAGAGCTCAGGGACGAAATCGACCTTATCGAGTAATCTTAGATTATTAATTTTGGGTTTTTGATAGTTTAATCCAAATAAAATTTATATGTGAGGATGTAATTGCAAAGTAAAAAGGTTGAAGTGACATTAAGAATATAATTTATGAATTTATATATAATTTTTATAATTCTAATTATATATAAATATAAATATAAATATATATATATATGTGTGTGTGCGCATAAGTCTGTGGGCGTGAAGCTATGGGTGAAAGGCACATAGGAAGAATTAAATAATAAAAATTATAATATAATATAAAGATATAATATATGTGTAAGTATATATACACGTGTATATATATCTGTGGACAGAAAGCAATGGTGGAAATCAGGGGCCAATTCAATGGGCTATGCTTGGTGCCTAAGCATTATGTGTATATATGAGGAGTGTATTGTGTAATTGAAGGGAGTAGTGCACCGTGGGATTGAAGAATCAGAGAGGAGAAAGTGGGAGAAAAATGAAGTGATTTTGATATCCGGGTAAGTGGGTAAAATTTGTAGAAGTATTGTATGTCATATGTGCAAATAAATTTAATTAATTTAAGTTACAATTTTATTAATCGCTGCAAAATATTTTACTTCACAGCGGGAATGCGAGAAAGACAAGAAACAGTTGTTTAAAAGCAAGTTTCTAACCCTCTCTTTATGTTTTTTAGTCCTTACGTAAGTTTTCATGGTTTTTCATATTTTATACCCTCCCTTACCATGATTCGGTTCCACGCATTAATTATATAAATATGCGTGATAACTATTTTATAATATGTGAGTTGTTGGGCTTAAACTAAATATGTGACTTTTGGTGATATTTATTTCTAACCGCCATGGGTCTTTGTATCGCCCCTACTTCTTTGGGAATGATACCGAACCGATGTGGGGCTAGGTTCTTAGAGTATCGAGGAGACTCAGGTGGTTATGGCAATACTGATGTGTCCACACGATTGTCCTATAGGGCTATGGCGGCCAACTGACCAACCCTCCTTTAATAATTAATATTATCGAATATGCTGGATTATTCAATAATGTGAGTAACAACGAGCGATATCCCTAATTTTGAAGGTGAGGTAGTACAAATATTTACCCACGCGAGGGATCCATAATTATATGTTAGAATCATGTCAAATATCAACGTGTTGACTTACAAATATTGGGCTAAAGCCTTATGCCATAAATGTGTTCGGGAACGTACCAATATGGGATCAATGACGTGATTTGCATAACGTGGAACATATGGGCTTTTGCCTAGAACTATCACAATAAGTATTCCCATAACAATTGTGTAAAGACACTTGCATATGCATGGTGATGTGAGTTGCATATGATCATGCATGGCATTGTATATATGATTATCAAGTGAGGTTTATGATAGGTATTTGTCCCCTTGGCCTCTAAGCGGGCACTGATATCACTGTGTCGGTGACGTTCGGGCAGGTTAAGCGTGTGTTGTCATGCCAAAGAGGGTGACGTATGATTGATGAGTATTATGGGTTTTGATGTTATCTGGTAGTATTGAGCATGTGCATGTGTGAGCCTAAGAGCTATTTGTATTTTATTAAGCATATGCATGTGTAACATTATGATATAAAACCTTGCATGGGCATATAATCTAAAGCATAATGGAAGTATGAAATAAATTGAGAGATGACGTGTGAACGAATGTGGGAAGCCTTGTTAATGCTAGTCATGGTGGTTAATGCCCCATTTACTTCAGATATGCTTGTTGAGCCTTGTGGCTCACTTTGTTTTAACATCATTCCAGGTTAAGGAAAAGGAGGCTCGAGGTCGAATTCAGTGGTGTCAGTTTCTTGTCAACAACTATGTGTATGGGGCTCTCCCAACCGAAAAGATCCTAAGGGTGTGTTGGAGATAAGGGTGTTGGTTTCATGTTTTATTATGGTTATCGATATGTTTTAGTAAAGTGCCACCCTAAGGTATGTATTAACGATTATGTGCGCTTCTGCCCCCTAAAATGTGTGTTTTTAATTAGTTTGCTTCTGTTGTTGAATTGAGGTAAAAATTCTCGATTGTTACATGCTTACTAGATCCAAACTACTATTTAGACCCATCTGGCATCTATGCACTTCCCGAGATCTTAGCAGGGTTTGGCTTTTGCCCATTTCTAGCACCTCCCGCCTTCTTGTTTGACCTAGTTCATCATTTTTTTAATTTTCTTACTTTCTTATGTGTGTTATCAGTTGCTTATAATCATTTTTTTGTGAGTCTATTTTGTTTGCATGTATGTCATTTAGGCACTTATGTGAGTTCTGTCAGTGATTTATATCCTCCCCTCTACTCCTTTAAGCATTCAAGTCAAGTCCTAGATGGGTTCTTTCGTTGGGCTCAGTTTCTTCCTCGTGCCCCTCTCCATTCATATATCTAGGTGAGCCTAGTATATGTTTTCTCTCCTTCTCGTCCCCCATTCCCCTCTCTCATTCCCACTCATCTCCCTTTGTTTTATCTATGACCTTCGTTTTCATCCATCCTTTCAATTCCTTCCTCCCATCAACTGCCATATGCATGAGGATCAGCTATGTCCCCCTCTCTCCCCCCTTCCATCTCTTTGCTCCATTTCCCTCTTCCTTCTATGCCATTTATTGTGGCTCCGTTCGACAAATTTTTCTTCATCCGTTGAGGTGACAACATAATGTAACACCCCGCTCCCACTTACGGGTGTTACTCGTGAACAACCACTCGAATTGTCCACCTGCCCGGCCTTTGTCGAAGGGTGGACCATGTTTCAAGGCGAAACACCCTAGGTGGGAACTAGGCTCGTCCTTCCCTTCGCTGAATCTCATGATTCGCCAGCAAAATTGGGCTTTAGCCACACCGCATTGGCTATAAAGAAAATCTCCTTCAGGCACCCAATCGCCCTTTTTTTTTTTTTTAATTCTTTCTCATCAGAGAATTTAACCGGGCTCCAAAATCACCATTTAATCCGATCCATTGATGGATCACCAAATTTTTGGAGGAATAACTCATCATTTTCAATTTTTCAAAATTTCGGCGTTTTCTCAAAAAATGCCCGAAAAATCCTTTTATTTTGAAAAATTCCTCCGGGGCCCAGATTCAATTAAGAAATGCCCCAATTACTCCCCAAAATTCCAATTTTTAAAAAAATTTAGCCGGCGGGGCCCACTGGCTCGCGCGGGGCCCCGCGGTGCGCGCGCGGGCTGCGCGCCCGCGCCTGTGCTGGGCCACGCGCCTGTGGGCGCGGCTGCCTGCCCCCACGCGCGCTCGGCCGCCCCGCGGCCAGCTGCCTGCTAGCAGCCCACTGCTGCCCCCCCCCCCCTTTTTTTTTTCTTTTCTCTTCTTCTCTTTTTTTTTTTTTTCTTCTTGGGGCCTCCTAACCCCAAATTTTCCAGAATTTAAAATGAACAAATAAACTTCATTTTCCCTTAATTTTTGCCTCTTTTTCTCCAAAATTAAGGCTTAAAGTGATGCTCTTGATGTTTCCATAACATACATCAACCAAAGTGAGGTTTTTACCTAGGCTTCAATATGCCATAAGCCTCAATCTCATTCACTAAAAAAAAATCAACACTTCAAAGGAGTATACACTCATAGTCTTAGGCTTAAACAAGCCATTACCAACCCAATAATATTTACATCTCATGAATCAAACACAATAACATGGGCTTCCATAAGCCATACATTTACAACAAAAATAAGTAAACACCATGAGCTTCCACCCACAAGCTTGCCACTTTTTCTTCTCTCTTTTGACATAAGAACAACCTACAAGGGGAGGATAAAACCTCATGAGCTCAAAAGCTCAGTAAGGGTGCATATGCAAGGTAAATAAAAGCATAACAAGTCTATGTAATAACAAATGCATGCAAGTATGGTTAGGTCATTCCATCCTCACAACCCAACATGGTTTGAGGCATCAACCTACCACTTCTTTCCCACCCCCATGGCCATAGGTCTCATGAACAAGTAAAGCATGCAAAAAGATACATAAAGATTTATGCAACCTACTTACAATGCAATGCAAGGCCTCCACCACTTGGGGCCATCCCTTACCTTAACAATCTTCTCTTTGAAGCTTTAATTCTTCTTCTCAAGAGAGCTTCCTTCTTCATTTGCTCCCATCTAAAATGGCATTTCAACAAGCCACTAAATTTTTGCATACAAGCATACCAAAAATGAAGAGAAGAAAGTATACTTACTTGATTTCTTCATTATCTTCTCTCTTTCTTCACTCTTCCCTCCATGGAAGACTTCTTTCTCTTTCTTTCTTTCCTTCCTTCTTCATTTCTACAAATGGCCAAAAGAGAGACAAGTCTCCCACACTTGCCTTTTTATACTACCATTTATCAAATTTCAAGAATGGATCTTCACCATCCATTTAAAGCACAATCCATGTGCTTATGGGAGACTTGATCTCAACCATCCATTTTAACAAATAAGGCTTCTCTCTTGAAGAAAACACAAGAAGCACAATCCATGTGCTCTTTTCTTGGTTAATCTCATCCATTGGATTACCTTTGCCTTTACAAGATTTCATCTCCACCATTGAAAGAAAGCACACTTTCATTAGGATGGCAATCCATGCCATTTCTTCTCTTTAAATCCCCACCATAGGATTTATTCTCTAATTCAAGAATACATCTCATCCATTGAATTTATATTTATTTCCCATTTAAATAAATCTCCCCATTTTCACTCATAAATGAGTGACTAATTTCCATTTCTTTCCCATTTAAATTAATGGGACTAATTTCACATCCATCACACTTGAGAGACATAAATAATTTCTTTCCCATTTAAATTAATGGGACTAATTTCCAACATCACATTTGAGAGACATAAATAATTTCTTTTCTATTTAAATAACTCATATTTTCCAAGGCATTAATGGTGACCATTTACCATTTTCTTTTGGATTTTCTTTAATCCATATAATCATGCCTCTTATTAAATGCATGAAAGACCATTTAATATTTCTTTTGCATTTAATTAATTCCTTCTCCAATTATACTTGAACCACAAAATGCCAAGTGTCACAACAAGACACTAACCTTGGCTTCCAAGTTTAATCTCATCTCTCCAAGTGGCATTACCACATTAATTCACAACTTAGGGAAAATATAATTATTCTCCTCAAATAATTTAATTTCCACCATTTTCCCTATTTCAAAATTAAATTTCCTTTATGGAATTAAATTCCAAAATTCTCAATTACTCTTTGTGAATTTATTAATCCCATATATCTCCACATAAATATCAAATTGGGATTTTTATTCACTTACACACCTAATTCTTCATAGGAATTATTTTTAATTTATCAAAATACCCTTTATTGGATTTCTCTATCCAAATTACCAAAATACCCTTCTCATGGGCATTCTCAATCTCAAGGATCCATCACCTTCTCAAGGGTATTTTTGGAAGTTTACTTACTTCCTTTCTTATTCTCTTAACACCGGTTACACCGGGTGTTACACATAATACCATGGAATTTGACAGTTGCCCATACTTCAAATTCCATCGCGGAATAGGGTTGTCTTTAACGGTGGAAGTTATTGGAATTGACGATTCCCCCCCTCCCCTAGGGCAACGTCAGGGTCCTTTGGTGGTTTCTAGTTGGCTAATTTCCTCCTTCCATTGAGGCATCCAAATTAATGTTACGAAATTGGATCGAATACAAACCAATAATCAAACCAATCAACCACACACGAACACATAATTTAACGTGAAAAATCCAAATTGAAAAAAATCATAGGCAGAAAGAACAAAATATCACTAACCAAAAATTGATAATACAAAAGTGATATTAGCATACACACTGTCTTATTTCATGTGACCTAAGCACCTATTTATAGACCTAAAATCATCTATGGATGAACACATGAAATCATATCCTGATCAGAAGATAATGCATAAGTATATCCTCTAGATGAGATAAATTTCACATAAAATTAAATTTGACAACATCATAATCATAGTCAAATTCGAAGTTATAGTCACGGTCAAATTACGAAACTCAATCACAGATAAACAAGAATTTTGAGTCGCAATTATCACACTTAATACTGTGGAACTTGATAATTTACTCATATTTCAAATTTCATCTTGGAATGGGGGTTGTTTTGGGGGCAGTGGCTTTTGGCTTCGTTGGTTCCCCACAGGCTCCTCTACTATTCTCTCTGGCCTTTTCTATTATGGGTCAGTTGTCATTCTATACTTTATTGTACAATATTTTCATCGTCATGTATGTTTTTTGCCTTGTCTGCTTGAGACCTTTGTTGTAGCTTGTAGCTTCCTATTCTTTGCTAGTTGTAGTTGTATTGTTTCTTTGTTTTGAGCGAAGTATGCCCCAACTTTTGTTGTAGACACTTACGCATTTAATTATTTTTTGTTTATGAATTTCTTATTTATAGAAAAAAAAAACTATACGAAGGTTTTTTTCTTGGGAAAAAATTAACAATAATATAGCACGTGTACGAAACATCAATTCAATTAATAAACCTAACAACATTATTTGTAGGTAGAAATTAATGCATCTTGCAATATGAATCAACTCTTTTACAAAAACTATATATGGTACAATTGATGAAACATATATGTACAATTGTTGCCATCAGGAACTTGACCAAGTGCTAAAAAGTACCAGCAACATTGGATGATGATGAAACTTCAATGCCGCATATGGGGCAAGTCTGAAAGAAGAGAAATGCAAAAACATTATTATTTACTAGTTTGGGAAAACCTAGGAAACAAAATTAAAAACCTAAATAAGTGTTATTTCTACATATTTGTACACTATATTGTATACTCAAATTTATTGTGTTATGCACTCCATTCAAGAACCCTAGATCACAATCACAAATACTCTCTTATGGATTTGGTTTAGGTATAATTTTTGAATTACAATTTAGTTGGGTATAAAGTTTACATTATTAATGGAATTAAAACATCGTGTTAAAATAAAATATATACCATGCATTATGGTTAACATTATCTTGAGTTTAAGAGTATAATAACTTATTTAACTCTTTTTAAAATATAGTAATCAATTTGACTCCAAACTAAAATAAAATAACTTATTTGACACTTAATTTGAAATACTATCTTGAATAAGGAAAACAAAAAAAGAAACGTAAGGATTAAGTAGTGATACTTTTCTAAGTAGGAGCCACTTGCGTATACAATCTGAGTGGTAAAGGTGTTGACAAGAGAGGGCCACCCGCATCTCTCCTTCTTCGTACTCCGCTTGACATATCACGCACCTACAAACCACTTTATTTCAATATTTCTATTACTTATAACCAAAACTATAAATTTGTCTTTCTAATGTTTATCCATTATATTATTTTGGCGAACAATAGATTTGATTTTTGAAATTTCAAAATTGTATATTACATAACCTCTTCTAAAGTTTAATAAAGTTACACATGCTACCTTTTTATTTTTAAACATTACAAAGACGACCCATGTTGTTAATAAGTGTAAAATGACTATTTTGCCCTTGACTTTTATTTTGTATCTCCCTATTTTTTACATAAAATATATTTTAATATTTTAAAATACATATTAATTACAAGAATAAAAATGTAACAATAGATTAAAATATATAGTTTTATTTTCTTACATATATATATATATGTATGTATGTATGAAAGATATTTTCTAAAATATAAATTTAAACAACATAGGAAAAGTAATTTTCTCAAAGTATAAAATATATATTAATATAAAAATATATATATATTAAAACTTAAAGTATATAAATATTTCTGGAAATAAATATATTTTAACAAATACATTTTCAAATTTGTATACATATAAATATTTTAACAAATAATTATATTTTCTACATATATATATATATACATATATACATATTTGCCAGAACGAGAAAGCATTTGTAGTGTAGGGATTGGGTAAGAAAAAGTGATAAGGAAGAGATAGACGAGGAAAAATATAATTCACAATAATGTCTAACGATGTCTTAGTTAATGGTTGACAATGATAAAAGGACTAAGAGAAAGAGGGATATAAGAGCGTGGAAAGGGAATTTTGGGTATTTTAAAAAAAATTAACAGCCATTAATTGACGATGAAGAGTAAAATGTACCGAGTTTTCAAAAGTTAATCATGGTTCTTGTAATTTTTAGAAATATAAGGGTAGCACACGTAATTTCACTAAACCTCGAGGATGTTGTTGTAATATCACTTATATATTTTATTTAAAAATAAATAATTAAATAACTATTTTCTAATTACCATTACAAGTCAAAATAAAACAAGCGGAACAATATTACCAATACACTTATATACTCACTCATATTTATTTATAGTTTAAAAAAATTAAACTATTATTATTAAATGTCATATTTATATAGATGTTGAGAAACGAAAAGAAGTAACATTTGCAAGGCTTTTACTAAATGTACATTGAGAACATTTCTCAGTGTATTAATTTGTATCTTCTCAAAACTCTATTAACTCATAATGGTGGAAAAACATAAGCGACCGAATTAATGAGGTTGACTTGATTTATTTTTCTTTTCCATCATTAAGAGTTAATGAGGTTTTGGCAGAATAAGAACTAATATAGTAGAGAAATGTTCTCTATATACATATAATAAAAGCCTTGCAAACAATACTTCTTTTCATCTCTTTACATTGAAGGCGAGCTATATTTAAAATATTTTAATTATTTTTTTCCTTAAAAGGCATAAAATAGGTCACCTCTCTTTAGTTACAATGGGGATACCGCGGATATTATCATTATATTTGAAGGTAAAATGATAATTTAAAAAGTTTACAGTCATTTTAATTTAAAACCCAACTTGGAGGGAGAGAAAAAAGAAGTGACTGACCGATCAAGGTGGACGGGTTGGTTGCCATGGAGGCATGGAGGAGCGTAGGAATGCAAGTAGGAAGAGATTTTCTCCGGTGGTAGTCCTCGATTTTCTTCTCCGACCATCTCTTCTAGAGCAATTAGCTCCTGTAATCATCCATTAATTGATTGAATAATTGATGGCCACACCTATATTTTTGTTTTGTGATCATTCGAATTTTTTGTTATTTCAATTATATCACTGTACCTACATTTTTAAGTCAATTTAATGCTTGTATTTTAATTTTTTTTCATATAATAACCCCAGCTCTTCTTTGTTTCGATTACACTAGTATATTTATATTTTTAAATCAATTGAACTCTTGTGCTTTGATGTGAACAAAATATGATATGTATTTTATTTTTTTTTTATACATAAAAGTGCTAGAGTTAAATTGACTTGAAAATACAAATTCAAGGGTAATCAAAATAACAAAAAATTCATATTATCATACTTAAAAAAATGTTAAAGTACAATGATTAAATTAACTCAAAAATCAAGTTTAATGGTATAATCGAAACAACAAAAAACTTAAGTTGACACAGAAAAAGAAAAGGTCAAAGTATAGTGATTAATTAACTCAAAAATCAGGTTTTGAGATATAGTCAAAACAAGAAAAATTTAAATAAATACATAAAAATATAAAAATATTTAGGTAAAAATATAAATATGGCCTTCATCATTGTTGGATTAGTTAATTAATTACCCACCTCGTATGACAGCTCATCTGGATCGACGTCGGATTCCTCCGTTTCCTCCTGCAGCTTCATCGCCATATATAGGGAATTGATTAAGCAAATGTAATTAAAATGCATTTAATTAATTCCGACGTTAATTCATTCATTCTTTACTTGAGAGGAATCTTAATTACTGGAGATCAAAGGCATTCAGCATTAATGTAACTCTGCTCGTTGAGATATATATATATATATTGTGCCCAACATGAGTAGATCCAGAAATCCATGTAGAGGGAGACTAAAATTTTTTGTGGAGATATAAAATTACACATCATAAATTTTGGGGTGGGCTGGATTTTTTTTTGACTGAATTATTAGTAAAACTTATTATTTTTTATATTAAAAAATAATTTTTATATTAAAAAAATATTTTTAATTGTGAGCTGCCCTAGTCTTCAACTCACACATGCATCCGCTCCTGGTGCCCAAGAAACTAAGTCCAAACTCAAGAGGGAGGCTAGGAGATTTTTTGATAAGAGTATTTTTTTAGAGATCCTTTTAGGAGCATCTTTTGAGTCTTAGAGAGTTTTTGAGAAACTTTTCAAATTATGATTCGTCGACAATATGTTAATTCATCAATGAAATCTTTGCCTAAAGATTAAGAATAAACAATTCTAGAAGACGTGAATATTTCTTTACTTGTCAGTCTTAATTTCTATAAATAAAGAGTTATTTTTCTAATTGAGGTACACAAGAATTCTTATACAAGCCACCTAAATATTTTTTTATTTTTCAACTAAAACTGATTTAAACATCGGAGGGCCTATGTAAAAGACGCCCTATGCCGTTGACTCTCTTCTGTTTTACAAGTCTCTCAAAAACTAAAAACTCAAAACGAATAATTTCCTATAGTCATAAATTTATAGCCAAAGCTATATTTTTGCCCTTATACTTTTACATTTTTTTCATGTGGCTACCAAATATTTCATTATTTAGATCATATCCTATACCTATATTTTTAAGTCAATTTAACTTTTATACTTTGATTTTTTTTTTATGTGACAATTTAAATTTTTTATTATTTTAATTATAGGGATATAATCAAAACAATAAAAAGTTCAGATTGTCACACGAAAAGAACATCAGGGTAAATTGAGTCTTTAATATAAGTATATATATATAATTGAAATAACGAAAAATTTGAATTGCTACAAAAAAAAATATAAAATGATAAAAATATAAATTTGACCTAAATTTATTATTATATTTCGACAACAACAAAAGTGTGATTATATATTATATATATATTTATATAAAAGTTATGCAAAACCTGATCACTGTTGATGTCTTCTCCCTCGGAAAATTCCATATGTTCTTGGGAGTTGAGGAATAGTTCTTCCTCGTCATCATAATCATAGACGTCGTCATCATCATCGTCATCGTCATCGTCGCCTTCTTCTTCTTGTTCTAGCGACGAGCTGGACTGTGAAGAAACAGGTGTTCGATCATCAGTTTCCACCACCGGCGGCGGCAGCATCGTCGACGTCAACTCCCTCTCCTAATTCACAAGATTGTTTTCGATGACGATCATCACGAATTAATTAACAACGACTATTTACACTATTAAAACCAAAATTAAGCCAAATTACAGTAATTAAAACCTGTTGGGGCAAGGCGGTAAGAGCTGGGGGGTTCCTCCTCCGCCTCAAGCTGCTGGGACTGCTACTACCAGTACTGGTGCTGCGTTTGGTTTGTTGCTGTTCATCACCCATGGCCATGCTCGCTCGCTCGATGATGATGATGATGATGGAGGAAGTTCTTTAACAGTGGTTGAGTGGTTAATTAATGAATGAATTTCTTCAGAGCGAGGGCACCCTTTAGCTTGTATTCCATGCAAGTGCATGCGTAGGGAGCAATCTGTTCTAAGCTTTGTGTCTGTCTGAAACATTCGCTCTTCCCTGCATCATCCGCAAGTTTACCTTTTCCCTTCTGTGCACGTTTACATTTGCCTATATACTTTGAAGTATGAAAATATCGAGACTATACTGTTTCGACATTTTTGAGACGTTTCTTAGCTGAAACACCAAGAAACACAAAAAAAAAAAAAAAATTTTTTGGGCTATTTTTATAATTTTGAGATCATTTTATAATATTAAAAAATATTAAAAACTCATTTCCGTTTTGAATTACGTTTCTGTGACCATGTTAGAGACGGAAGCAAGGCTATTTTTATAATTTTGAAAACGTTTTAAGATCATTTCGCAATGTTAAAAATTCATTTCAGATTTTGAAACACGTTTTTGTTTCAAGACTACATTAGAGATAGAAGCAATTCCATCTCTATTATCTTGACGATCACGTTAGAGATAGAAGCAACTTGTGTTGATATTTGCTTGAATGGATAATGGAATTTATATTTATATATGATTAAATAATTAGTTTTTATAATTTTTTATATTAAAAAATATATTTATAAAAATATCCTTATATTTTTTTATTTACACATTTCTTTGCGTTTCCATTTCCTCTACTTTTCTACAAATTGATATTTCTTTATTTTCGTTTCATGTCATATTCATTTCTCATTTTGGATTCCATAAAACCTAATATATATATATATATATATGTATATATCACCTCTCAGATAAATAATTTAATTAGTTTCCACTTTCTGTCAAATTTTTTGTCTAAGGGTCAAATTAACTCTCTTATTTTAAAAACAAAAATTAAATAAGCTTTTATCTTTTTGGACTCGTAGTCAAATTGATCTTTTCCTTTAACAAAAAAAATAAAAACCAAATAGGACTTTCTACTTTCGAGCTTGGTCTCAAGTATAGTTGAAATATAAAAATAATAATTCTAACAACTTAGACCAAAGACAAAGTTAAGCTTAAGTCTCTAGGTCAAGTGGCGAGCAAATGATATGTTGGGGTCAGTACTAGTAGGTCACAAATTCGATACTTGGCCTAGACAAAGATTAAAGATCTATCTATGATTTGTTTCCTTTGTTAAAATCGAAAGCACAAGTTGTGGGAGACCATATAAGGACGATAATCCCAAATTAAGCTTAAAGTCAAATCCTTAGTAAAGTTATTTGAAATCAATGAGCCATAACTCACGCAACTTTAATGCAAGAACTCTGATAACAAAGTATGTGTGATGCAAATGAACCTCTAGTTTGAGTTTAATTTTTGGGTTAGGGTATGATTTGGGATAAATTTAACTCCATTAATGAAATATAAACGTCCTTATATGTAATTTAGGTGATCCTCATTTTGAGAGGTAAGGTGCCCTCAAATCTAAAAGTTGAAGAGTTTATTTGACCATTTTAAAATGGAAAGACTAATTTAGCCCCCAAATCTAAGTAAATGGGCTAATTTAACCTTCACCTCATATAATAACTACAACGATTAAATACGTTCTATTGAATTTATTTATTTATGTGCATGCCTAAGTTTAAAAAATTAAAAGAAGAAAATCAATAATTAATAAATCAAAAAAGTATTACTTATGTAAGTTTTAAGAGTGTTTTATAACTAATATGAATTGAAAGTTTAGATATAAAATTGATAAGTTTATTATAGAATTGATACACTGGCCACGAAAGTTTGATAATTTTTTATAATTAAGCCAATATTTTATATTTAATCAATAATTCATATTTTTGTTGAGCCAAAGTAGAGTTCTAAGACAATCAACCTTAAGTTTTAATGATTAACAAAACTAGTATGATTCGAACACAAAGTTTTATTATAATTTTTGTAATTAAATAAATCTATTTGAATTTTTTTCAAAGAGAAAATATTTTAACAAATAGTGGGCTACGGGATCATAATTAAGTAAAATATCATTCTAACACAGATCAAGAAAGCCCATAGTCAACTATAGTGGAATAGGAGAACAACTTTGCATTTTACCTCAAAATATATGAGTAACTAATAGTTGACTATTGAAAAATAGGCAAACTAGTTTACAATGTCCCATAATATGAAACCAATAGTCAAATATTGAAGATTAGGTGAACCGATTTACATACTATCCCAAAATAAGGAAACTACGAGTCGACTACTTTAGAATAGGCAATCAAATTTATGCTCTATCCCAAAGTAAGGGAATAGAATAGTTGATTATTTTAAAAGTAGATAAACTAATTCAAATTGAGGGGACTAATATAGTTGACTACTTTAGTAATACCCGAGAGCTCAAAGAAGTTATAGTATATATCGAGGATAGTGTAAGAAAGGAAATAACACCAACTATATACCTTTTGAACTGAATATAGCTAAAGAACTCCTGAATTAAACGTATTTGAGTTGGAAAAGCTCAAGAATAGATGACCCCTTGAAAAGTTCGCATAGACCCATCAGAGTAAGTCGTTTCGATTCTTCCTATCAGTCGATGCAAAATGTTACAACTTTGTTATAACAACTAGTTTGTTTACCTGCTCAGATTTCATGAACGAGTTTCTTTCAAGCATTAAATGCACTCTTGGCATTTGGAAGCATTCAAATAAAGGTATTAAAATATGAATACAACTTTGTAAGCACGAGAGAACAAGATTGAATGCACATTAAAGGCTATTGACTCTCAAGTACAAATCTCTCAAAGTGAATTGAAACAACCAAGGCACTCAAGGGATTTAGCAAATATCTTTAAGCCCTAGATCTAGAAGCATCTATTTTAATAAGATTTGTTGTTTTGTTCATTTGCATTGATTTGTTTCCATATTTGGTCCAAGTGTGAACTTTAAGCTTGAATAACCTGTATAAACTTTTATGTGAATTGTTGGTTTCCTATAGCCTAATCAAGTTTAAACATTTATAACGAGTTTTTGAGGTAAGCTTGTGGGAAACCTTAGTGGAAGTTTTGATAGTGAAATGAAAATTTTGTTGACCGTATAGAGTGGATGTAGACGTGTAGACATTGAACCATTATAATTTTTTCAGTGCACCCTCTTATTGCTTGTAGTTGTTGATTGATTACATTGAATATCTCATATTTGCATTTTAATACAAATATATTTGAAGAAAATCATTGGAAAGAAAATTTATTTTAAAAACTAAAATAAACTCAAGTCACCCCCTCTTGAGTCTATACACAAGAAATGAACCAACAATTGGTATTCGAATAGGCCTCTTATTGGGAGGGGAAATTAATAAATTAGTTAATCAATATTAAAGAATATCTAGGAATGACTAGTTATACGTCACGCCCCATAGTTAAAGGACCCTCAATGTACGTCCAAATCACCCTTCTTTGATGACAATAGTTATACTTGCTAGAAAATGAGGATGAAAACAGATATAAACTCTACAAACCATGAATTATGGAAATTTGTGAGAGATGGTGTAACATATTCAAAAAAAAAAAAGGAAGAAGAATGAACACAAGAAGATACTATGAACAACATATTAGACGATAAAATGAAGTTCGCAATATTTTTGTTAGATAACCTTTGATGTACAGGCATCACACATCCAAAAGGGGGATTGAATTTAGTGAATACAATTTGGATGATTTTAAAAAGCATTTTTAGAATAATAAATAATAAATGATTTTTATGTAAAAGAGTTTTGCAATGAGTAGGCTATGCAACATTTGAGACAGATCAAACAAAATGCAAAGGATACAAAATTTATAGTGGTTTAGCCTTTTCTAATTTCTAGTGGTTTAGCCTTTTCTAACCTACATCCGCTACTCTAGCACCCAACTAAAGATTTTCAAATGCACTAAAAATAAAGTTCAAGTAGCAAATCACTACCTAGTATAACCAACTAACTCTTAAGCTAACTCTTTAGCATAACCCACTAGGAAAAATAGTAAATACTAATTACATGAAAGAAAATATCTCTCTAAACTTTAGCTAGAATAAGGCTAAAATGAAGTATACAATAAATGATCATGTCTTGATAGAATTTTAAGAGTTAAAGCAGTGACAAATCAATGCAACAGTAAGATCAAAATCCTTGTAAGCTCAATCTCTTTCTTCTATATCTTCTTGAATACCTTTGAACATCATATTAGCTTGTATTTATAGCATGAAACATCTATTGCAGATTTCTAGTTGTCAATAGGCAACAATAGCAAAAAATCAATCTGTAGAAATATAGTCGTTAATAATTTTCCAAACTAAAATAGTCGACAATTTTAGAAGACAGTCAATAGTTTATTTTAAAGTTTGAAAAACTAGTCGACTATTTAAACTTGAAATATTCATCCAAAAAATATGCACTGAATTGATAAGCTTGTTTTAAGGAACAACCGATAGTTATAAAGAACAAGTCGATAGACTAAAAGAAGAAGTCGACAATTGTAAAAATTAGTCGACAGAAACATAAAATAGGTTAACAAATTTTCACTAGATTCAATGATTACTTGATATTTTTTCCATTTTCAACTTACTTGACTTGTCTTTTTGAAACTTGATTATATTCTCGAATCCACAAAGTTTAAAGGACAAGTTTAAAACATTTTCAAGAATTATTTAAAATAGTTTGAGTTTAAAACCTTAAAGTTCAAAACCTTTAACTTCAAGACAAACATTCACTTAAACAACACTAACAAATTTTTGAGAAAATATTTTATTTGACAAATACTCGTTTTTATGTGAATGCATCAAAATTAATACAATTTATTGAAAAGTCTACTATAATCCAATCTATCTAATATGGTCAATATAGATATACTTGCATTGTAAATAAGATGAGTTTAGGTTAGAGTTGCCACATCCAAAATTAGTTTGAATTACTTATTCCAAAAACAATTTTCAATCGAATTACCCACAAAAAGCACAAACACCTCTAAGTAATCAAAAATGATAAAGATACTCATTGACTTTTTAACATGAGCATTACCATATGCATCCGCTCACATTTCCAATGGAATTGGAATTCAATAGATTGCGTATAATGATGCACAATGCCTTCTAGGGCTTGCATTACCATAACAGATAGGTAAAGTGACAAGGGATCCCCTTGCCTCAAGCCTTGTCCTCTAGAAAAGTAGCCATGCAACTGGTAGTTAATCTTAACTTGAGTAACAAAGAGTTGTAATGCATTCTTTTACCCAACTACAAAATTGAGGATGGAAGTTCATCAGTTGAAGGACCATAAAAAGGAAGTCTTATTCCACATAATCATAGGCTTTTGCTAGGTCTACCTTCGTAGAATAGCAAGAAGGGTTCTTATAAAGGTGGTACTGATGGACCAACTCCTAAGCTAACAAAACATTATCCCCAATTGCTCTACCTGACACAAAAGTAGTCTAGGACTCATTCACCAACCCTGAAATGACCATCTTAAGCCTATTATCCAATATCTTAGTAATGGTCTTATAAATGACAATGTAACAAGATGTTGGTCTAAACTGGCTAGGCATCTCAGGATGGGGAACTTTTGGGATCTCCCAAAATGCAACCCATGGAAAAGAAGCTTTGAATAGCCTCAATCACATCAAGGCCCACCATATCCCAAGCCTTTTTGAAAAATTTAATAGTAAATCCATCCAACACGAGCGCTTTGTCATCCCCATACCAAATAAGGACTTCTTGACTTCCTTAGAGGTCACCACCGTACTAAGCCCGATCCGTTGATCTTGAGTCAGTTGTCTATCCATAAAGGGAGCAACTTTTTCAGGCTGAAGGCTAGCCGAGCGTACACTACTTCTTAGGAGATGTTGGTAGTAAGACACTATAATATCCACAACCTTCTCCCTAGACTCTAGTATCAAGGCATCTGACCTATGAAAGCTAAGGATATGATGGTGATTACAATAAGTCATAATAGTTTGAAAGAAAAAGTGAGAACAATATCAATTCCTTTTTGCCAACCATTTAACTTGTTCTCGAAGACAAAAAAAATTCCACCTCTTGAGCTAAAGTAGCCAAATAGTCCCTGCTCAATACCAACTCTATTTGACAACGAGGAGAATCTTGAAGGTGTTTGATAAGACTTAATTTTATATATATTTTTATTTAATTTTTATATTAACTTTGTGTTATTTTTCTTATTTAAAGTGTAAATTTATATGAATTTTTATATAATTTAAATATCCTTTTATAGGAAACAAACAGGAATTAAATTCAAAGAATTAAGCTTTTAAGAAGATATTATAAATTAATATTATAATAAATTAATTTGAGAAGGAGATTAAGTAGGAGAAATTGAAGCAGAGGATAAAGAATTTAAATTAATTGAAGGAGAATAAAATGGAGATTAAAGGAATAAAAAATTAAAAGATGAAGATTGAGGAGATTAAATTGGAGTTAGAATTGGCAGCAGCGGTTGAGGAGATTAAGAGGGATTATAATATAAAATTGGATAAGTAGTAGCAGGAAAAGGAGGGAGAAGGAAAATCAATTCAAATTGAAATTGGAGTTGGAAAAGGAGAATTAATTGGAAGGAGAAGACGAACGGGGAAGAAAGCCCCGGCACAACAGCAAGCCGCACAGACACAGCAGCCTCACGCAAGCACGGCGGCGGAAGCAATTGAGCAGAAGCTGGGTAGGGAGCTTCTTCTTCTTCCTCCTTGTTCAATTAATTTCCGTATGCTCCAACGATTGATTTGAATTTTAATTAATTTTGTCACGAATTAATTTATTTAAATTAAGGCCAAAACTATGATGGTTCACTTTTTTATGATTTTACCTGATTGGATAATTTAAATTATGTTGAGTTGTGTGATATTGAATTTAATGTTTGTGAATGATTGATCACCATTTACATAATTTGATGCATAATCTTAAGACTTAGAGTAGATAAGTTGAGGATTGCATCATAAGTAACATAAAATCCATTAGAGATAAAATTTAGTTTCTTTGAGCAGATTTTAGCAATAAAGTGACTCACAAGTCTCACTTAAACTATAAATTTCATAAATCATAATGTGTTTTCATTTAATTAAACTTCAACAGAGATATAAAAATTTATTAAATTGGAATAAATTCATTATAATATAGAGATAGAGTAATGAATGCAATATGAGATTTTGTCATGATATATTCAATTCACCAATTTATTCAAATAAAACCCATAATTTACACTATATAGCTAGGTTCATATATGTGTTTTAGTTATTAAAATTCATTGATTTATTTTGTTTACGTTGTCATCTAAATTAATTTTATTTTATTATTTTAATTAATTAATTTAATCAAATTATTCTATTCGACAGGTTTAACTTAAAATAAGTAATTCTATAATTTTAGTAGTTAAATAGGTTAATTCCTGAGGAATCGATATTTAAACTCATATCCACTATATTACTTGATATGAATTAATATACTTGCTAAGTTTTAAGTGATTAGTTACTCTATAAGACCTTACTGCACATCTACTGGTCTATCTTTAAGATCTATTAACTCTCTCTAAAAAAATAACCACTAGTGGCATTAGGGTGCTTCATGGCATTTTGACTGCCAAATCTATCTTAAATCTCAAACAAAAATTTCCATAACCAATATCATCTGAACTCTTAGTGAATATTTTCATCTCCTAAAGTATCTCAAAATTCATTTGAAATTTCTCTTAGAATACCTCTCCAAATTTGTATCAGATTGGAGATGAAAAATTCAATTTTTGTTTTAAAATTTCTCTCAAATTTGAGAAAAAAAATTTGTTTATAAATTTGTTTCAAATTTTAGATAGATTTTGTCATCTCAAAATATGTCACAAAATCTCTCTTAAATCTAAGACGAAAACTTTCTGTTTACAAATTCATCTTAATTTCGAGATAGATTATTTTCCCAACTCGATCTCTCTTCAATTTGAGATAACTTTCTTTCTATCTCAAAATTTGTCACAAATCTCAATTGTGTCTGAGCTTTCTTAGATTCTATCTCCAATATTAAACAATCTTTTTTATCTCAATAAATCATCTCTGATTTGATATGATTTTTTTTTTTTAAAATCATCTCAAATTTGGGAAATATATTCTTCATCTTAAACTTTTGTCAAATTATTTTCTATCTCAAAATTTGTCTTAAATTTGAAAAGGATATTTTTTTTTATCTCAAAATGTTTTTTTAAATTGAGATAAATACTTTTCCATTTCAAAAACTATATCAAATTTAAGATGGTTATTTTAGAGAGAATTGAATTTTCAAATCCATTGCAAATTTTTCGCCGTTTCTTGCAGTAGTGTATCTGATTCAAAGTTCCCATAGGAATGGGTTTTCCAAACGCTAAGTAGAATATACATTAGTATATGTATATATACACTGAGAGGGGTAAATAAAGAGCACACAGAGATGAAAGAAGACAAGATTAGTGGATAATAAATGTTGTGATAGATTTTTTTTATTTTATTTTATCATCAATAATCATGAATGAAAATTTTCCTTTTACATATCATTGAAATTTTCAATGCCTCCATGCCAAATTGTTTATTGTTAGTGTTGCGTGCTCTAATATTAAATTTGAATGACGTCTAGCAGATTTGTAATTAATGCAATTATTGTATTTTTGTATATATTTAATAAAATATAAATTTATCATCATTCATAAACTCTCTAATTTGCTATTTGAATGAGTCTCTAGATCTTGTGTTTGAGAATCTTATTCTCAATATGTTAAAACTGCGTAACAGAATTCTTTGGTGACATGATTTTTTAAATGATTCATAATCCTTAGATTAATCAGATAGAGACTCTGATTAATTAAGTATAGATTAATACAATGTTTACTACTTTGTTTAGTATGAGATATTAATGAGAGAATGGTGTGTCACATGTCATATGACATGAGAATGTCTCTAGTAAACCTATGGGTGGTTGTTGGGGAATAATCCATTGAATATGACGTTGATGACTGATCACATGGCATTGTGGATAATGGTCATGCCGTTTAATTGCGATGGTGTAGTTGATTCTTAAACTTGAATCAGCACGGTTATTTTGTGTATCAGTATGCAGGATTTGCTAATGTTCCAAACCATCTAATTGCGAGGTAAAGAGATTCATTTATGTGGTTTCATATTACTAATATATGGAGACAGGTGTTGGGGATATGATCCATCACTTTCGTCGTAATTAATAAAGTGAACGTCCTATGTGATCTATTTTTAATATGACGGGACAATCCGTGGGCAAGGTAAATACATTATTAGGAAATGTGTTTCCTTAAATGTCATTTGATCACATTAACGAGATCAGACACATGATTACTGAGTTTGTGAATTTATCACTCCATGACTCACGATCAATTAAGATGTTAGGTGATGAAAGGATTATAGCACACGGTAATCGTCAATTATAATAGGTTCACTTGAAATAAGACTTCACTATCACCTATATTGTCTTGAACCATTATTAGGTGTTATCTAAGATCCCTCTGATCATTACTAAGATATGGAGAAATTCTTATGATAGGTCAAGGTGTTGGCTGGTACTGAAATGAGTTTTGGTGCTATCTGATTGCTAACGGATAGTGAACCTAGAAAGTCACACTATATAGTGTTACGTTTAGTATCGACATTGTGCACCCTATGTGTCTCGAGTATCTAGTTTGCTAAGAGTTAGTGGATTGGGCTACAAAATCTTTTGGATTCAGTAAGAGAGTTAATTGCCTGACTTGAGGAGTCGATTGCCATAATAGTCCACTCTTGGTGGTCGCTAGTCAATTCTCGCATCACCCTAGCTAGTGATAGTGCTGTCCACGTGGTAGCCAATTGGGAGGGATGGTAGGGTTAGGCTTTGAGGCATAAATTGAGAAATTACGAGTATGTGTTTTACTACTTGCTTCTCTTTGTAACTTCTGTTTTTGCCTGTGTCAATTTTTGCTTATGTTAAAATTAAAATTGTGCCTAAGTGTCACATGGGAAATTGAGACATGGGTGCTAGTGATACGGGATCCTCAATCTAGCACAGGAAAAAGTGACTAGAACGGTACGAGATAATACGCTAAATGTGGACAACTTAGGACCACCATAACATGAGATTGATCGGTCTCAGTACAAAAATAGTTTTTATATTTCGACTTGACATAAGATTTTAGATATTCATTTATTATATTTCATGTGATTAAATAACATGTTTAAATATTCAAACTGTATATATGGTGTGTTTACGACTTTTTCTATGTATATCTAATGCACGTAAATATTTTTAATTTTGGCCACACTAGCATACATGTAATCCATCTTTTATATTAAAATTGTAGATGTTAGATTGTCTAAACAAGTTCTTTATTACTCCTGTTTGTTCAATTGTTAATTGATAATTTTTGTGGATTTAATTGTTTATTATGAATTAATTTCTTAAAAATTGATGATTGATCAATTATGAACTATGAATGAACTTGTTTATTATGAATGAATTTGTTAATATATTTGTTTATTTGTCATGTTATGAAAAATAAATCTTCTTGCTTTTACTTAATGAAAAAATATTTATCATGTAAACACTCACGTGCATTACCTGTACCATTTCACATGATACATATTGTTCTATTCTCAAGTTTTGACTCATTATAAATACTCATAAATTTTAAGCCATAGTGTAGCTATGATACCCAGCCTAAAGACGAAAGTCAAGTCCAATTCAGTTTATGTTAACTTGTATGTTCTGTTCTGTTTGGTATGTTCCATGATATTCTTTAAAGTTTATCCTGAGACTGTTACAGACAAGAATTATATAGATAATTATTCAAATTATTTTTAGAATTGATATTTGTTAAGAGTTAGTTATTGAATATTATTATTATTATCATAATATTATTATGCACAAGGAAAATATTTCTTGTACATCAAAGGCTACACCTTAAGCTATACATACGTGTGTAAATGATCAAAATACCCTCAACGCCTCACGGTGAGGCGTATAACCAAAATATCCCTCATCCAAAGTGATGAGACGACGGGAGATGGTGAGACACACTGAGATGCTAGATGTATTTTAATCATTTGTGAGCGTGTGTGTAGCCCTTAATGGATAAATAACATGATCCTTGAAAGGGAGACTCATGACTACCTATCTATCAAATATAGTCCCTTGGTATAGCCAACACAAGCATTTTAATAAATGATAAATGAATTCAGTAAGGACCAGATAACATCAACTTGAGACACGAATCCACAAGGCATGGCATGTCACCACCAAATCAACAGTAGCATCATCAAACACTATTATGGAAGGTGCAACTTTACCCCCAATGATTAAACATAAGAGAAAAGCAAGACAAGTAAAAGGATGAGACAGGTTTGTTTTCCTGAAAGGTTATATATAATAACACAAACAAACTAGAGAACATTCTGTTTAAACAACTGTCTCCTCTATACATACTGCCGCTCCAATCTGTTCATCATGTACAGACAATGCAGTAGCCCTCAATGTCCTGGGCTCAATCCCAGGTTTATTTGCTTTACACGGCTTTTCTTTTTTATTACAGTGGATTGTAAGATATTTTACTAAATCATGAACTTCATTATGTAGCTCCATCCTAGTGATTCTTGGACCGTATATTCTGTGATTCAAAGATGGTGAGTGACAGAAAGAATGTTGGCAAGATGGTTTAAGGACAACATGGGAACCAGGTCAGCGCCCCAAAAATCCATGTTTTGACAATGAATCCATGCATATTTCAAGGGCACTCGAGTATGGCACCTGTATGATTGAATCCACAAGATATTTGCAATGCTTTTACATTCTTTCCTAAGTGGACTCTCATAGGTTTAATGTAGTCAACATCACTTCCCTGACCCTGCAAGAGAAGGCACTTAATTAGTTAGTAAAAACTATGAACAAATAGCTAATGATTAAGTTAAATATTCTTCAACAAAAAAGAAAAAAATGTCGAGCACCTTACAAACTGAATTTCAGCGGTAACAATAACCCCTTGCTAATACCAGTCTTAGCAGGCAAATTATGCTTCATTTTGAATACAAAATTTAAAAACAAATTGTGAAATGATGTTTGTCTGATCCTAGATCCATAACTGACAGACAGAAGAAAGAGATTTTAAATCCCCAACCACCACATGATGGAAGTGAGGCCACTGTTACAGTTCAAGTGTTCCAAAAATGCTTCTTTTTGGTTCTTACGTTTGTTTTATTTTTTTTCTAAACTTTCAGATGTATGTTTTACCAATCTTTTCCTAAAGCATCTTTAAGAATACCCAATTTAAATTGGCATTAATACATGCAACACTGGTTGGAAAATGGGTAGTCATATAGCAGAGCTCCTATCATATAAATTTTCATAGAACTATAGAAGCACTTCCCAAGAGCCAAATCTCCAGTTCTGGGAGCTTGAGTAACTAAAAATTTCAAGTAGAAAAGCACCAATTACCAGATGGTGATCACAATCGTTCTGCAAAACAAGAATGACTGAATAAATAATATAGTTTGATGCGAAGATGACCCCATATTAGTATGGAATTATGACAACTAGATCAACAATGGAATCCATCTTCTGAGTGTATTTGCATCAGGTAAATATGATAAGAACCTCTTCCGGTCTTCTTCTTCTTCTTTCTTTGTTTTTTTATTTTTCTCTTTGGATCTACGTGGCATGTTGTGCAGATAAGTAAACTTTACATGATCTTCACTGTCGTGGAAACATGATGTGGGGCAGAAAGTTGGGGAAGAAGAGAAGAAAATCAGGGAGGGGAAGGAGCACATTCCATTGGGTCTATCTAGGATAATTAGAATTTTTTAAGCTTCATTTACCATTTGGATAAGGATCTACTACCTGGGGAGAATGATGGAGATGACTAAATCTAGTCAATTTTAGAATTTTAGTTAATTTAAGAACTTTAAAGAATTAGGAATTTTGTGCTTTGTATCTTACTTTAATTTAGATTCCTAACTTGGCAAGGGAAAGGACAGTGATGTTGTTTCCTAGTTTAATTTGGATTCCTAATTTGGTAGTTTTGCAGGTATGTAAATAACTTAGTAGTGGAAGAATTATTCAATACAGAGATTGTTATTGAATTGCTCACTTTTTCCTACTCCTCAAGTGTTCTTTCTTTCCATGCTTTGCCAAATAGACGCACAAAATTTCATGAAGGAGCACTCCTTGAGTCTGTTAAAAATTTGAGAAATAAAAGGACACTTAAGAAGTGTCCAATATGAATTTCGAAGTATATGGCAAATGTCAGTATCTAACATCTTCATAAAAGTACCTGATGCTAAACATACTTCTGTATGTACTTGTGTGCACTCTAACTTGAGACATGCAAGATGACATAATCATCATTCCTTAATGAGACTGATGCATCAAAATAGCTCCAACTCTAATCTTTGGTGTCACAATCAACTTCAAATAATTTGTCAAAATCTGGTAAGGCTAAAATTGGTGATTTGAGTCATTCCTCTCTTTATCTCCTGAAAGCTTTTTTCAGCTTCCAAGGTCCAAGAAAACATTCCTCCTTTGAGATCTGTGATAGGTGCTAAAATGGTTGTGAAATTTTTTATAGCTCTCTTATGAAGTGTTGCCAAACCATGGAAGCTTCTTGCCCTGTAATAGTTTTTAGAGTTGGCCTGCTAGTTATAGCTTCAACCTTCAATGGATTAACTTCTTTTCCGTTTGCAGAGAAAATATATCCAAGAAAATGAAATCTGTCCCCCAAAAAGCTGCATTCTTGACATTAGCACATAATTGATTATGCCTCCTAAGTTACAAAATAGCCTTCAAGTGTTCAATGTGACTTTGCATGTCCCTGTTGTACACCAAAATATCATCAAAATATATAACACCAAACTTCCCAATAAAATTTTTTATCACTTGATTCATAAATCTCATGAAAGTACTAGGTGCATTTGACAATTCAGAAGGCATTACTAGCCACTTGTAGAGCCTTTCTTTGGTCTTAAAAGTTGTTCTCCATTCATCTCCAGGTCTTAATTCTAATTTGGTGATAGCCACTCCTCAATTCAATCTTGGAATAAACTTGAGATCCAGTCCACATGCCAAGCACATCAACCAATCTTAGGATAGGAAAGCTATATTTAATGGTAATTTTATTGATGGCCCTGCCATTGATACACTCTCCAAGTCCCATCTTTCTTAGGGGAGAGTAAAGCTGGTATGGTGCAAGGACTTAGGCTTTCTTGTATGAACTTGATGATGCACAAATATGACCACCAATATATTTACAGAGAAAGAACGTACCAGACGGCAAGAAACTTCAGCTTTGGATCGCTGAACTTCAGAAACCCCAACAGAAGATAGTGAGACTACCTTAGGGATGGCTGGGAAAGCCACTCCATGCCCAAGTTAGACGTGGAGCAATAGAGAGGAAGCAGGAAAGCTTAAGATCGGATTGAGAATGCTTACCATTGAGGAGAGATCCTCCTAGACTTATAGTAGTGTAGAGTGTCACAGCCCTAGGGTTTGGCTAGGGTTGTGATAGGAATTTGGAGGGATTTAGGAAAGAGAAAGCAGAAAGGGAGGGAGATTTAGAACTGAAACAGAGAGAAATGGGGAGGAAGCAGAAGAAGAACCGAGAGAGAGAATTAAGAGAGAGAATAGAGTTTGAAATTCATTCTTCAATTCAAGCATATCCAATAAACTCCTAACAGCAGCCTTATATAGGCATCATTGACTTCTAACAGCCTAACCACTTGCTAACAATATATCCTAACAGTTATTATAAACCTATTACAAAATTACCCCCCTTTTATTATATTCCTATTACAACATTGACCCTCTTATACTCCTAGGTACATGACAATTCCCTCCGCCTTAAAATGTTTCTTGTCCCCAAGAAACTTATTATCGTTGAGTTGCTCTTTCTTCATCCAATTCCAACCTTTTCTATTTGCTTCATTCGTCTTTCCTTCTTTCTCCTCTTAGGCCTCTTCTTCTTTGTTCTTAAGTTTGCAAGATCCATCCCAAACATAATTTGGCTTAGAGCTACAATAGAAGCAACCTGATTGGCCTCAATGATTTCAAGTTCAAATCTGTGAGTGCTTGATGAAATAGGAGACCCAAGCTGCAGAAGGTGCTTGTCCCTAAGCAAGTCCCTCACCTGAAAGAAATTTGAAAGAGGCATAGGAAAGGTGGATTCAATCTTGAATGGATCATTAGCTGACTTAATTTCTACTTGAAGATGTGAATGTTGCTCAATAATCGTCTTCCTTTCAACATGACCACTCAAAATTGTCACTTCTGGCTACTCTAATACCAAGAAATCCAGACCCTTAATGTCCTCATATGGAGGTTTTCCAACAAACAAACCATCTGCCCCTGTCGGTAATTTAGCGACATCTTCTTTCTGTTCCTCAGAATATTCCCGAAGCTCACTCTCAACATTTTTATTCTCCACTTCAGCAACACCTTCTTCTTTTTGCTCACCAGAATATTTCAGAAGCTTGCTCTCCACAGCTTCCTTCTCCAATAATCTTCTGTTACAAAAATTCAATCCAGGCTTGTTTGAATCAATCATCTTCTGGTGGGAACTTCCTGGCTGGCCATCAGAAACGTTTCTTGGTTGGTCGAAGAATTCTGCTGGAAACTTGTAGTTGTACTCCTTTGGCTGCTCTATGTTAAGGAAGTCCTCTTTTGTTAAAATTCTCATGATAATCCTCAAAGAATTCTGCAGGGAAGCTATAATGATACTTCTTAGTAAGTATCATTGCAAACTCCTGCAATTGTTCGTGTAGCATCCGGCCAAATTCCTTGCTCGATTCATGTACCACACTTCTTGTTCCCTTGTCCAATTGGCTGATCCCCTTCTCCTGTTTCTTGTTGTTTCCCGCTGAAATTGCAGCCTTATTTTGCTTCCATTGGAGCTCCAATTGCCTCATGCGTGCATTGCTTTCCATGGCTGATTTTTTTCACAAACTGTATACTTAGAAATCCAACGTTTCTGCTGTGCAAACACTTCCAGAATTGATTGAGTGCCGCTGTGCTAATACTTCCAGACTTGATTGGATTGGTTCAGCTTCCAGATTCACCTCACGAAATCGCTGAGATCTGGATCTACTTTGCCTCCAAATCTGATTCATTTCCGATTAACTGAATCGGTGATGGACCTCAATTAATCGGATCAGCTCTGCCTCAATTCGCCCTTCTTGCCCAATCCGACTTGGAGGACCCCCAGAATCGTTTCTCACCGTTTGGGATCGGACTTGTTTGCTTGTGCTCGCCTCACCCAATCACTTCTCTGAAACGCCTCTGGACCAGCAACTCGCTGATGTTTAATAGTGGCGTAGGAACTTGCTTCTCATCGTCAACTTCCTAATTTGCGTCAATTTCCGGAGTATGCTTCACCTTCACACGTCTTCAAATCTAGGCTGAGATTAGCAATGTTTCTAGCCACGAAATTACCGCTGCGCCACTCGAATTCGCCTCCAATTTCAACTTAGTATTGCTGCGGACCTCTCCTAGCCTGCACCGTCTTCACTTCCGAGCCGAAGTGGCTTTGCTCGGTTTTGCTTTTCAATTCTGAGTTTGCTCTACTCGGCGACACCTTCCAAATCCAAGTTCAATTCCGAATTCAGTCGGTGCTTCTTCCCCGAGGAGCGTTGCCTCCAATATTCAAGTCGCAGTGGATTACGGAACCTTTTTCGCCTGCTGTTTCCGACTTGCAATAGCCGCGACCCTCCCAATCACCATCCACTGGTTGCGACCATCGGCTCGTTTATAGACTTCACCTGAATTACTTCACATAATCGCCAAGGAAAACGCCTGGTTCCAGCAGAAAAACTATCCGCTCACCTCCGATCACCAACTGCGACGCTCCTATGTCCGCGTCGCCTCCGTCAAAATCGTTGTTCACTCAACTGCCTGACCTAATCACCTTCAAATTTCGAACTGAAATTATAGCCAACTAATCGATCGGAATTCTCCTATTGAAATCGCTTGGGTTGCTCACCTACTAATTCCGATTAGCTGAAATTGCTCCAAGAGTTCTTGGAAGCACCGACGGAATGGCCTAGCCAAGTTGTTTTCACACGCCTTCACAATCTGGACCTTAATCCAGATTCTCAGCCGAGAATTCCTCCGATAGAATTACTGAGGCTGATTTAACCTGCAAAATTTGAACACATACTGCTAGAATTCACAACTTGAATGGCCGGCTCTCTTCAAATCGAATCAAATCACAGCCAAGGATTGGTTTCTCTGATACCAATTGTCATGTCCCTAGGGTTCATGACTGGTTTAAGATGTAATTAGAAGGAATTCGGAAGTTAGATCGGAAGAGATGGGAGGAAGTTAGGGAGAAAAAAACAGTGAGGGAAAGAAAAGGGAAAGAAAGAGACCCTCCTATACTCCTAGGTACATGACATAGAGATAATCATTCGCTTAGGATTATGTCTTTTTGTTAGACAACACCGAGGAGTAGTTATCCTAAACAATTTCAAGGACAACACTAAGATCACCTTCCTAGGATTTAGAAGAAGAGGTTTACCCCTAGTATATTAGGATTAGGATAAATTGCTAAATTGTAGGAGATAACCCCTCATCACAAGTTTATCCCGTAATTCTAGGAGAGAATCCTAGTCGAATTAAGTAATTCAATCTAAGTAGGATTAGTTCTCACTCAGGATTAGTAATTCAATTTGGGTCGAGCAATCCCAAGATAGCATACCGAGGCTAAGGATGGCTTGGTTAAGTAGGTTGAGATCGAGGGTGGCCTAGATAATGGGTTGAGGCTTAGTGCAGCTTGAGCAACATGTACATGTGTCAGTTGAGCAAGACCATGGATATCATCAGAAGTCTCCCACTTCCTTAGTTTAATGTAATCAAAGTGAGGAAGTAGAAGTAGCGTCATCCTCCTCGTTCATTCTCTAAATTCAAAAAAGCCCTTTAGATACCGAGGCCAAACGTGGCCTTTGTATGTCGTACACTAAGGCTGAAGGTGGTTGAGAGAGATTTTTTTCAAAAATCATAGAAGCTCAAAAGTCATGGCTTAACTCGATGAGTTGGCATGTAGCTAATGACTTAGCCAACATGCATAACTCCTATCAAACAAATCCCACTTGCTTCACTCATTGGACGCTAGGCACATGCCCTTTTGTTACTGTTTCACATGTATGGCTAGACACTTCTCTATTTAATTTTTTGAGAAAATTGTACCCATGATTAGTTGGTTGTCCTTAAGAATTTGTAGCGTCGCGTTTGCCTCTTCCACATAAGTATTCACATGTCGCTTAAGGTTTATCTTCTTGCTTCTAACTTGTTCCAATCAAGCATTCTTTTGCCTTCTTTTTGCTCCTACTCTCGCGAATAACTACCATGTACAAACTAAGTTGGTCATCAATTGGGTTGGTAGGTGGCTCTAGTTTGCATGGCGTTGGTAGTTATTGCACTTTGCTAAGAGTTCTTCAGTGTTCACAAAAAGCATTGGATAGTGGTAACCTTGACGAAGAACTTTAAAGGCTAAGGAGTGTGCTACGGGATGTCCCCAACAAGTTCCTTCTTGTATCTCTCTCAAAGTGTAATCCATTGCTAAGGGGGTAAGACATCATAAGAGGGGATGAGAGAATGACATTCAATTGAGGACCATATGTTTGAGGATGTAGTGTGGCGCTTTCCTCTATAGCTTCAAGGACTTTCTCTAAGACTTAAGCAATGTGTAGAGTTGCAAGTATGAGGTGATTGAGTCTATCTAGCTACGATCGGACTCAATCTATTGGGTTTCTTCCACTTCTATAGTGGAGGATTCTATTAGGTTAGCACAGGGGGCACGACTAGATATTGTTTTGAGTTCTTCAAAAGCCTTTTGACATTTTTTGTTCCATGAGAAGGCTTGAGCCCGTTTTAAGAAGGGTAGGTATTGGTTTGACAAAAAGTGAATGTGTTCTACACAACATCTTGGATCGTGCCTCAGTCATATTGCCAAGGTCAACCAAGTAAGATATGACAAGCATCCATGGGAACCACATCACAATAAATTGATTCTTTGAAGGAACCAATTGAAAAATTAACAAGGCATCATGATGAGGCAATTATCTCATTTACTTTGTTGAACCAAAGAATCCGACATGGTTGTTGATGTCATTCAGCTTCAAATTTTATTCATCCACCATTTCTTAAGAATAAAATTTTCACTGCTCCCCCTATCAATTATCAAATTGCATAGTTCCACCTGTTCTACATCTAGTCCAGAAAATGTTCCTCCTACCAATTACCGTTACTGGTTAGAGGGGAAAGTAATGACTTCCGGATGACTAAGGCCTCACCAAGTGTATCACCCTCAATTCCTTCGCCAATTCATTTTTCACTTCTAGTTGTAGCTCTTGATCCTCAAAACTAGCAAACAAATTTTTCAGTCAGCTTCTTATTCAGCTTCAACAACATTAACTCTTTATCAGCTCATTTCGGGCATGCATTAGTAGAAGTTCAAAGCATCTATAACACTTAATCACCACATTCTCATCATTATTAGGTTGTACTTGGGTTGTTTTTCCAATATTATAGCTGTTAGGTTGGTTGGAATGCATGGCTGCGGCTATTCCTTTTTTGTTAGCACCCACTCCCAACTTACTAGTTGATGCACACTGTTACGATCAGTTGCTAGCTTCCTACGAGTGTTTGATGCAACTTGTGCCTCAACTTTGAAGTTGATAGACATCACTCACTTTATAAGGTCACTGTAAGCTTACTTGATCTTGTATGGTCATTTTAAGCCTGTTTACATAATGAATAAACCTTTCTGTTTCACTGACTTTTCACGCTAACTCAATGTTCTGGACCCCTTGATACAATGTCTGCTCATAATTTTGGGGCAAAATTAGAGCCTTCGGCTTCTCTTCCATCTTATTCTGTCTTCTAACTTACCCTTTTCCTCTTATTCTCCAGATCATTTTGATAAAGCTTCCACCAAGTAGAAGCTGATCCTTGCAAATTTACTCCAACAAGCTTCACTTTCCTCTCTTCCAGCACATTTTTTCCACTCAAAATAACTTTCAATGCTGTCCACCCAATCTAAAAATTCTTCAGCTTCTATGTCACCAACAAATTCTGAAATATGCACTTGGACAACACTCTTGGAATTTTGTAGGGCACATAAATGTGATCTTCCCATCTTTTAAGGCCTCTCATTTCCCTGCACATGGCTTTTGTTACCAAGTCTTTCTTCATCACTCAAACTTTCATTTTCAGCTTCAGATAGCTGATTAATTTGATTCCTTGCTCCCTTAACATAGTTAGATTCATCATCACTGTCATTTCTCCGATTTCAATGATTCATAGCTTGTGTAACAAGCAGAGTAAGGTTTCTAAATTGTTCCTGCAGTTCTTCAAATATCTCAACAGTGACATCTAGCCTTACGGCCTCTATTTCCTCTTCCCTCTCTTGCTGCCATTAACTCTCAAAATCAACTTTCTTTAATACCAATTTGATGCAAATAGGGATAGAAAAATAGTAAAAACACAACAGGGACGCAGTCCTGAAACAATGGATAGCAAATAACACACTGAAACAACTGAAATCACACCTTTTCAGACCTAGAACAGCAAAGTAACACTACTTTCTTGCTGGCCTTTCACACCTATGTCAGCCATGGAGGGATTGGGTTGCGGGGTTGAATCCTCAAAAGCCCAAGCCTCCAAATCTTCAAAATCCTAGCTGGTTCGGAGCTGAAAATCTTTGTAGAGATATGTGTCTTCAAAATGCTGAAAGAGTCCTTTAAAAGTGGCTGACAAGCTCTATTTATACCAGACTCAAGCTTCCAAGAGAAGCCAACTCCTAACTTCCAAATAACTCTGCCGAAAATTTACTTATCTATCAGGATCCCCAACAAAACACTTGCTCTTACAAGAAGTCACCCCTAAACTAACACACTAATATACCCCAAAATTTGAAAATTACCAAAAAATACCCCTAACACTCAATTAGGAAAAAAAAAAACACATGAAAAATAAAAATTATTTACAGGTTTGCATCAGACTATATGAAGCTAATTGACAAAAATGTTGATCTAGGAATGTAGACAATAATCCTAAAGGGGTTGACCATATAACATCAAAAGGTACAAATGAACGAGAATGACCATAATGTCATGAAAACAGGGCATGCTTTCAAATTACCTTGTAAGAAACATGCAACATAAGTGATAAATGTCTTTCTTTCCTAAGACGTAATCTCATAACCTTTATTGACATCTTAAATAAAACACATGTGAAATATTTAATCAAAACCTTCACACAAAAGGAAAATTAGATGTAAAAAAACTAATTCAATGAAGAAATATAATATACTGATATCAATTACCAAATATAGTCATTTTTAAAGCTAGCTAAAAAAATTGATGAACAGAAGGTTTTAAATAAAAGACAAACTAGAACTTTTCAATCAAATTGTATTGTACAAGTTGACAAACCATTGATATGTATTTACTGAATCATACCCTTTCAAATTATTTCCATTAGTAATATAACCTACTGTACCAACCAGTGATATAGAATATATCTAAGAGTTGGTCAAAGTATTTGCATTGTACATAAATATATCTATGGAGGATGGAAGCAAACCAGTTGTCCGCCAGAAGAATGTCCATCTTCAGAAAACGTTCCATGTGAGCCTCCCCAGCCCCATGTGTAAATATTTCCCTCTGCATGTTAGCAAGTAATGAAGGTCATTTCACCAGCATTAAGACAGATTATGTTGTTTTTCCTGATATTTGGTAATTTGACTAAAATGGACAATTTATTATATGAAAACTATAATAATCATGGTTCCCTCTGCGTGTTAGCAAGTAATGAAGGTCATTTCACCAGCATTAAGACAGATTATGTTGTTTTTTCCTGATGTTTGGTAATTTGACTAAAATGGACAATTTATTATATGAAAACTATAATAATCATGGTAAATTGAAAGCTTAAGATTTACAGGAGGAAGAGAATCATCTGATTCCAACTCATACAGTCAAATGCACGATTTCATGGTGGTTGCCCCCTCCTCTTCATTTCCCACACCCAAATCCCAATAGTCCATATGACAAATGAAGGTGAATTTTAACCAATCGCCTTAAGTTCAACAGGTTTTTCATAGTTTAATTATTTTAAAAAAAGGCACATGGGAAGAGGTGGGTACATGTATAATGTACATTTTTATTTTCTGTACACATATTACATGCTTTGGGGTGTGTACCAAATCACTCCCTAGTTAGTTATCTAAATCTCCACATGTTCTTTTCCAAGAATTAAGCCCTCCATGATATAAGTTGGAGATGCGGAGCCTGATTCGATTTATGAGACCTAAATAGGCCTGAAACCTAAACAGGCCTAAATCAGGAGTTCTATTTTTGCCCTGGTCTTCATATGTAAATATGCAGGTATAATTCTTGTAATTGCAACATTTTCAAATAGTGAAAAAACACCTAGTATGGCTGTGGACGTAGGCATTCTTTGTCGAATCACATAAACTCGGTGTTGTGTGTGTGAGATTTTGTTTTAGGTTTTCTTTATCGCTTGATTTGTTCCCTAACAATACAGCCTCATTGAAGTGATACATGAATCTCTACAATCATTCTCCTTAGTAATCAAACTCTGTAATTTCTCTCCAAGCACAAGCCTCATGAGGTGGCACACAAAACTTTATAGTTTTGCCCATTATAGATATGAGGCTCAATGGGGTAAGGCAACAGTTTAGGCCACTGCTAGAAGGATGCCTGTGAGATCCCTTGACTCGGTTAGTAAAACTCTTTGCTTGAGCTACTGAATATATGTGGCATATTCTTGACCATAACCAACAAAACTTTCCGCCTAACTGCTCCCTATTGATCACTCGTTGTAAATATGCTCACAATGTCACACAGCTCAGTCAATGGAACTCCACACCTAAACTCTCAATTTGAAATTGAAAATCTTTGCAAAGTATCTCTCTATTGAAGTGCAACGCCTGTCAAGCTGAGGAAAGGTTTGCAATTATGTTGCCTCCACCATGCTAAATTATAGTCCAAAAGATGCCTGTTGATCTCTAATTACATGCCGAGGCTAAGGTTAAGGTTAAGGCAAGGCCTAGCTCTCCAGAAATTTGCAAACTAGAGGCTAAAGCTACAAGTTTTGACAAAGCCTTGTTTCTCCCTCAAGGGATCTCAATTTTAACCAGCTGGTGAAAATTCAACGACAATATGAGCTCTTTCTATAATGACTATGCTCCCACAAAACATTGTGCCACTACCACTACTAATTCCATGATAGCCTAACTACTAGATTGTAAGGCCAGAATCAACTATCCATCTCCCTTGGACATTCTCTATTCAAAACTTGTCTCTCCTTTATAAATAGGGATATCTGATCATTGACAAAAGAAACATAATACCTTAAGCCTTTTCTATCCTTCAGAACACTTGGGAGTGGGAGCTCTCTCTTTCTATTGCCACCCTCTCTGAATCCTAATTGTCTAGCTCCATCCTTTTCCAAGTCCAACAATCTCCTTATGCTCAACACCTCCTTAGTTCCCAGCTTATCACTACTAGCTCACCAAAATCTTCCAGATTATACCTCACTAGGCAAGAGTGGTCACCTGTGCAAGCTCTAAGTCTCCATTCCCTTCAGAATTCATTAGTCTCATTCTTCTTTTTTTTTTTTTTTTTTTTTGGGGGGGGGGTGTTATTTAGTTTTTTTGTTACATTGCCTTCTAATAATTAGAATACATGTTGAAAACAGCCAAAAGGTTTTTATGCTAGCTATAGACTACCTAACACATCCCTCCTCCTTCATCCAAGCTTGGAGCTAGTTGTAATGAGGCGTGAATGAGTGATAACTTCAACACTAAAAATATCATGAGAATTGTGCAATCCACAAGTGGATTTTTTAGCAAAAGGGGTTGATAAAACCAAAGAGAACTCTTTATGCTAATAGTAATAATGGTTTACAAAGGGGTGAGAAGCTCTTAGGAAAGACATGAGAAATAGTAATAATGGTTTACAAAGGATATGGTCATGGATGAAAATGGCTGCGAATTAGAATTCATGGAACTAAAACCACTTAGTGGGATTAAGGCTTGGTGTCTTGTACTTAATGCAACATTGCCTTCTAATAAAACATGAGATGTGTTATATGTCTATTAAAACATTCTTATATTTTACAGCTGGCATATTAGATGCTACTTTGGTGCATCCACAGGAACTCAATGTATTATTATATGGATTCCTTCCCAATGAGTTTATATTAGCTAAAAGTCAGTTTGGAGTTCTCAATGGGATACTTCCTTCGGCTTTGGCAAGGATTCTGCAAAATGTAAGAAAGGTGATTTGACAATGGAGAGAGAAAATTCTCCCCCTCCCCACCCACGCCCCCCAACACACAAAAGAAAAAAATATAAATAAGGTCGGTGAAAATTCTAATTTCCATTCCTCACTATGAACATCATTTTTTGACTCAAAACTGGAGTCAATATCCCAAGCACGACAATAGGTTTAGGCAACCTATGATGCTTGAAAATTTCTTGGGGGTGTAGTTTCGGCATTTCCGAAACGTTTGTTTTCTAAACGCCAAGAAATGTTTTTGGGCTACTTTTGCAATTTCAAAAACTTTCCATGGCCGTTTCATAATATTAGGAAAATATCGAAAACGCGTTTCCGATTTGGAAACGCATTTCCATCCACGGATAGAAATGAAATTTTTCCCGTCTCTGACTCAAAATTCTTAATTTTTTCTAGAATTTGTTTCCAAAATTTGTTTGAATACATGTCACATCCCTAGGGTTAGTTAAGGTTGTGGTAGGAATTTGGGAAGAAATCAGAATTGAAGAATTGAAGGAGGGGGAAGAAATAAGTAGAAAGGGGGAGAGGAATTAGAGAAGAAATGAGGGAGAGTGGCAAAGAGAAACGAGAGAGAGATTAGAATTGTTAGAGAGAAATGAGAATTTCATTTATCATTCAAAACATAAAGCCCAATCTCTTACAAATAGCCTTTATATAGGCCTTCGCTAGCTGTTAACTGATTCCTAACTGCACCCATGTGCTTCTAACAACTTGTAAAATATCCCCTAACAACTATTATAAACCTATTATCACATTATCTTTTTATTGCTCATAGGGTCATGACAATTCCCACCTCTTTGAGAGAGTTCTTGTCCCCAAGAACTTGTAGCAAGCATAGTTATTAAAGGCGTGCCTAGGCGCGCGCTTAGGCGCAAGGCGCCTCGCCTGGGCTGAGGCGAGGCAGTTTCAGCAAGGCGCGCCTCATGAAACCCGTGCCTGCATCTTCTCTTCCTTTCCTCTCTAGCCTCCCCTCTTCTCAGTTACAGCATGCATACATCACAATTTATTTACATTTCTTTAGTTTAAGTAAATGTCCACATTTTCTTTTATTTATATTTTACCTTCTATTCACTTTAATACATAAATGTAAATAAGAAAGTACCCTCTATTTGGATTCAATAAAAATATCTAAAAAATCAAAATCCATAACAATAAAAAAATAGAATTTTGGTTTTAGTACAAACTCAGGATTTAGCAATTTTACCACCCCCAAAATACATACCTACTATTTCTTGAAAATTTCATTAAAAATAATTTTAACAACAATGAATATTAACTATCAAAATACCGGGAGATAGTTTTTCAAAATGGAAACATTTTCTTATATGTCTCCTTATAATGCGCTAATCTTCCAGACTTAGAAAAATAGCATTTTTCAAAATGAAAACATTTTCTTGATTGTGGACTTGTAGTGTTTATTGATTGTGGAGAATACTAAAGCTATTCCAAAATGTCCTCCATCAATAAAACAAGAGATTGGAGAGTACATGCAAAAGAAGAAAAATAACAAGGATGAGCAAATTGCATGATGAATGAATCAACTTTGATGTTGTTAGTTTAGAATTTGAAGATAATGAAACATTAATGATATGCATGACTTATTATTGATAATTTGATAGTTTTTTATGATTTTATAAGATTTTGAGTTTTTTTTCTAAAAGGCGCGCCTCATGCCTCAGGCTCCAGGACCTTTTGCGCCTCGCGCCTTTCAGAACTATGGTAGCAAGTAGCCATTGCTTCATCCAATTCCTGCCAGTGTTCTAAAAATTGGCCTAGGCGGCCGCCGCAAATATGGCTTAGGCGGCCCCTCTAGGCGCCGGCCCGATTAATCGGGTGGCGGTGGCGCCTAGGCGGCGAGGTGCCGCCTGGGAAGCCTAATTTTTGTGTTTAAATTTTACCTTTCATCGATTTCGAAGCCTCTTTTGCTCCTCTCAGCCGTCGCCCTCTCATACTCCTCTCAGCCTAAGGTCGCCGCTGCCTCAACGCCGCTGGTACCTCATCGCTGCCTCGAGCTCCATCGTGACCTCCTCACCGCCTTTACGCCGTCAAGCTCCATCCTTGCTGTCGTGTTGTCGCTACGTTAACGCCGCTGTCAAGCTCCATCTTTGCTTCCGCTTCTGACCCCCTTCTTTTACTCCTCTCAGCCGTCGCCCTCTCATACTCCTCTCAGCCCAAGGCCACCGCTGCCTCAACACCGTTGGTACCTCCTCGCTGCCTCGAGCTCCATCGCGACCTCCTTACCGCCTTTGGGCCCTCAAGCTCCATCCTTGTTGTCGTGTTGTCGCTGTGTTAACGCCGCTGTGAAGCTCCATCTCTACTTCCGCTTCCGACCCCCCCCCCCTCTCTCTCTCTCTCGCTCGCGCGTGCGTTGGCGCTGTTGGGTCTCTCTCTCTCACCCTGTTGGGTGTAAGTATTAGGGTTTATTATGTTATTTAATTTTTTTTATTTATATGTTAGATATATATATTTTCTTTTTTATTTATATGTTAAATATATTAGATATATATATTTCTCTATTTCTATTTATATATTAGATATATATATATTTTCATGCCACTTTTAACTATGATTTAATTAAAAATAATATCAAGTTACATCATAAAATTAAAAAATATAAAAAAAATCAACAGTTTTTCTAAGCCTGCCTAGGCGCCCTAGGCCCCAGCTTGGCGCCCGACTAGCGCCTAACGCGTTTTAGAACATTGATTCCCGCATTTTCTATTTGATTTATCTTCCTTTCTTCCTTTCTCCTTCTAGGCCTCTTCTTCTTCTTAAGTTCCCAAGATCAATCCCAAGCCTCAGTTGCCCTAAAACTTCCATATGAGAAACTTTATCAAATTCAAGCCCAATACAACCACCTCCTTCTATGGCTGTCCAATACAATTTAGTTTTCCATTGAAGAACATGATCAGCCACACCTGGCCTGATATGGTTAACAGTTGAAACTTGGAGTCAAAAGGAAGAATTAACTGTGTCCTTGACTTCCTTTGATAGTTCTTTACCATCCAATACAAGTAAGAATGACAGACCTACATCCATAGCTGCCTTTACTGTATTCCCATTTAAACCACAACCATGTTTTGTTGCAAAAATATCAACAAAATCCTGGAAATGCAACAATGAAGAATTGTAGAGTTGCCTTGGATACTCAAATCAAGGCTGTCTGTGAGCATTAGAAATAGGAGCTGCTGCAACTTCAATTCCAGCCAACGATTGACTGACACCTGGCCTCCATCTCGACCTTCTTCCCTAACATGATTTACAGCTAGATTAGGCTGTGCATCACAGGGATCATCAGTTTCTTGTTTTTGTAAAGTGTGGTCTACCCCAATCCTCATCCAATCTTCTTTCATCTTCGAAATCCTAAGTTTCCATTGACTTGTTCGCTTCATTTATGGCGCCAACTTCCTTAATATTGGCTAAAGACGCAAATAATCCAGCAATTCCTTTTTCTTTGTGTTTGTTGGAATTTTCCTCTACATGAACTTCTTTTCCAAATGGATCGGTGTAACAACCCATTAGTGGGTGTAGGAGTTTATTAATATTTTATTTATGGGCTTTTGAAATTCTACCTCTATTAAATTAAATGTTGGGGGAAATATTTTTCTTATGTGAATAGATTATAAATGTTATTATCATATTTGATGAAAAGAGGTGAAATAAAGAAAATGAAGAAAGAAAATGAAAATGATTGAAAAGTCCAACTTAGTGGGCTAAAGTGGATGGGCTACTAAAATTGGGTTAAACCCAAGTGCAAGATGTGTGGGATTCTATTTAAGTAAATGAAATGGATTGGGTTGCCCATTGGGCCATTATGAATTGGGCTAGTGAGTGGGCTTGAGCCCATGTATTTAAGTTGGGTTGAATGGAATAAATGGGGAAAGAAAGAAAATGGCAAAGAGGCTTGGATTTTTTATGTGTTGTGAGTGAAGAGTGAGGGGCAATGGTGGAAAATGAGGGGAGAATGGGCTGATGGGAGTTGGTGGAATGAACGTGCATGCCATTCCCTCCCATTCCTTTTCTTCTCCATTCTTCTTTCTTCTTCTTCCATCTTCTTTTTCTTCTTCTTTAAATTTTTCTCCTTCTTGCTGCTGGAAGCTTCAAGTTGCAACTTTGAGGAGGCTTTCTTCTTCCAAGCATCATCAAAGGCAAGCTCTTCTTGCACCTCTTTTCCTTGGTTGTGCAAGTTCTTCCTCTTCTCATGTTCTCTCCATTTGATGCAAGATCTTTGTATTTTTTTTTTTTTGTTGGGTCCATTTTTGGTGGAAATGGGTCTTTCTCTATTGGTTGTAAAGGTTGTATAATTATCTTGTTTTAGTTTTTTAAATTTGTGGGTTTCCATTTTATTGTCGTTGGGTGTCTTGTAAATGGTTTTGTTGGGGTTTGTTCACCCCATTTTTTCTTCAAGGAATGACTTTGGTGGGTTAGAAAGCTAGATGAGGGGGGTTTGGTGTGTTTGGTGCTCTTTTCGTATGTTTTTGGTTACGTCGAGTCGACTTATCTATGGGTTAAGTCGACTCGGCCAAGGCTTGTCGTTGCAATCATTTTTCTCCCTGTTCTTAGATAAGTCGACTCATTTTTCCCTTAAGTCGACTTAGCCTCAGTCGACTTATTTTCTCCTTAAGTCAACTTAGTGAATTCCGTCAGCACTGCACATGTCGCGCTATTTTGCCCATAACTTTTGATATAGAAGTCGGAATTGAGATCCGTTTGAAGTGTCATAAACTAAATTTTGAGGGCTTCGATTTGATATATAATATCATATACTTTGGTTATGATTTGAGTTGGTTAAGGCTTTCCTAAATGCAAATTGAGCATGATTATTGATCTAAGTTGCTATAAATTGCTTCTTGTAGCATCACCCAATCCTCCAAAATGCTAGGATGTGATTCAAGATATGCATATGTGCATGCATGGGCTCATGAGTGAATATGTTATTGAAATGTTTAAATGTGCATGATGTTCATGATGTGTACATTTCTATAATGGAGCATGTTTGCTATACTTATGTGAGATCTCATGGGCACTACATGGCATTATTATTTGCGCCCCTATTATTATTATTTTGGCACGGCTGCTATGTTCCGCGGGTGAGAAAAAGATATCCTATGGAGCGCCTGATGCAGGTGAGGTGGCCATATAGCCCGGTAGGCGATGCTCATGCCAATGAGTGGCAAATTGATTTTTATATATATATATGTATGCATACATGCATGTGAATTAATGGCTTTGAGAGTCGTGGTGATCCATGTAGATGGAAGGCCGTGCGAGCCAATGCGATGTGTGGAGGTCTATGTGATTATGGGAAATGAAATGTTGTATAAATCCATAATGATGATGGTATGGAATGGTATTAATAATGGGAATTGAATGATGGGTTTAAATCGTATTGGGAAGTCGGGTGTACCCTTGCTGGGCCTTGTGGCTCACTTTGTTTCTTTTGTCATTCTAGGAAATGGAAGATAGATATTTGGGGCGAGTTCTGATTAGATGTGTACAGAGATGTCTCGGCCTCAAAGATCCATGGGTGTAGTTTGAGGGCATGGCTAGAGGGTTTCAATTCGTATTTGAAGTCTTGATGCCCTTTCATTTTGAAAATGTATGGGTGGTAAGCCCTAGATGATGTAATGAATGTGTTATATAATTTATTTTGGCTCCTATTATTAGAGAGCAAATTTGAAAAAGCAATTTCTTTGAGAATTTTGAGTATCTGTATCTATTTTCTATGGACCTTCTCTCGAACATTATGGCTCCTATTGTTAGTGAGCATGCAAATATGGAAACGAAAAGAAATTTTTTGTAAATCTTGAATGATTTTGTATATGTATCCATCTTGAATTGACCTTCTCTCAGACTTCTTATGCTAGTGGGAAAATCCGAGAGTGGGCCCTGACAATCGGTGTGTCCCTTTAATGCTCCCTTTGTCCAAACACCCTGGACCAAGCCCCCGTAATTGTTGATGTCGCTACTAGCATTGTCGTTACAGCCACCTTCCTTGTCAATTCCGCTGCTTAAATCAAGGTACTCCTTTTTCGATTGCTCCAATTTAAGGAAGTCCTTTTTGTTAAGACTTCCATGATAATCCTCGAAGAATTCAGCAGGAAAACTGTAATGATACTTCTTAGTAGGTATCATTGCAAACTCCTGCAACTGTTCGTGTAACATATGTCCGAATTCCTTGCATGCTCCATGTATCCTGCTGTTGGGTTTTTTTGTCAATTCGGTTAAACTCATTATTCAGCCTTTCCCTTGCTTGATTCTTCTAACTAAAATGTTCATGATTCTTGTGATAGGCCACCGGTGTACCGGACCTACCAAAGACCAGCAAGCATGAAGGGGAGAATAGGGAATTAGCACATGCAGGTTGTTACAACCAGCATGTGCGCATGGGGGGTAGTTTTGTAATCCATAGGTTGAGGGAATAATCTGCATGTGCAAGGGAATTCGGTTAGAGAGGGGCAGAGGAGCAGTATAAAGAGCTGAGAAGAAGAGGGAGAGGGTAGCTAGTTTTTGGATAGAAGAATTGGGAGAGTAAGGGCCTCTCGAATGCCCTAGTTTGTTCTTGTTTTCTTGCTGAAAAGTATTGATAGTTATTGATATTTGTTTGGATTTCTATCAGGGTTCCTATCATCTTGTTATTGCCAACTAAAAATGCAGCCTTCTCCTACAGCCATTGAGGCTCTAATTGCCTCATGTGTGAATTGCCTCCCTTGGCTTCACGAGCAGGACACCCCAACGCAAATGTAGCATTCTGATGAAATCCCTGATGGATTTCCAAATTTGTAGCCCAATATCAATAATTTTCATAAATTACAGCAAGAAACAAGAACAACCCAAGGCATTCGAGAGGCCCTCACTCTCCAGAATTCTCTACCAAAAAACTAGCCATCCTCTTCTCTTCTTCTCAGCTATTTATACCTCTCCCCTGCTCCTCTCTAACCGAATCCCCCCTGCACATGCTAATTATTCCCTCGGCATGTGGATTACAATTCTACCCCCCATGTGCACATGCTGGTTGTTACACTTGCATGTGTTGATTCCCTATTCTAACCTTCATGCTTGTTGCTACTTGTGGCGTCTTTGGTAGGTCCGGTACACTGGTGGCCTATCATTACTCCCCTCCCGCACATTCACCTTGTCCTCAAGGTGAAAAGTAGGAAATTGTTGTTGAATCATGTTGTAGGGCTCCCAGGTTGCCTCTAATGGGGGTAAACACTTCCATTGGACCAAGACATCCAGCCCACACAAATTAGTGCCCCTACCAGGCCGAACTCCCAGCACCGCTCGGGTTCAACCCTCATCTCTAGGTCAGCATTCAGATGGTGGGTAATCTCCACTCTTGTTCCCCCTTCTCCCTTTGCCTCCCTTAGCTGTGACACATGAAAAATAGGGTGAATATGGTAGTGCATTGGTAGCGTCAGTTTGTAAGCCACTGGCCCAACCCTCTACTCAATTGCAAATGGCCCATAGAACCTAGGAGCCAGCTTCTCATTAGGGTGGACAGCCAGGGTCTTCCTTTAGTAGGGCCTTAGTTTCAAATAGACGAAGTCACCCACAACAAACTGAACATTCCTTCTTTTTCAGTCAACTCCCCTCTTCATGATAGCTTGAGCCGTTGGCAGTTGGTTCTTGACTTCTTCCAAGGCTTGATCCTTCCCCATCAATTGTTGTTCCATTGCAGACACGGAAGTAGTTCCCTTGTCAAATCTGATCAAGGCTGGCGGTTCCCTCCCGTATATTGCTTGAAAAGGAGTTACCTTGGAAGCAGTGTGGTATGAGGTGTTATACCACAATTTAGCCCATGGCAGCCACACATACCATCCCTTAGGCCTCGATGATGCAAAACAACATAAGTACGTCTCTAAGGTCCTATTGAGGACCTTCGTTTGCCCGTCCGTTTGCAGGTGGTAAGCTATGCTGCGATTAAGTTTAGTACCTTGGAGCCGGAACAACTCCTCCCAAAAATGGCTCATGAATACCTTGTCTCTATTCGAAACAATAGACCAGGGCATGCCGTGAAGCCTCACTATTTCTTTGACGAAAATCCCTGCCACTACTCCTGCTGTGAACGGATGTTTGAGACCAATGAAATGCCCATATTTACTGAGTCTGTCCACCACCACCAGTATAGAATTCATATGGCCCGACCTTGGTAAACCCTCAATAAAATCCATGGCTATATCATCTCAAATATGATCTGGAATAGGAAGAGGCTGTAGAAGTCCCCCCTGTGTTAAGGATTCATACTTATTTTGCTGGCAAACGTCACAACTGCTCACATATTGACGTATGTCACTCTTCATGCGGGCCAATACACACTCGTTGCAATTCGTTTATACATTTTCAAGAACCTTGAATGGCCTCCAACACTTCCATCGTGACCCTCATGGAATAATATTGGAATTAGGGAAGAGCCCTTATGCAGGAACAATCGCCCCTTGTAGAGGAATTGGTCATCCACCAGCTAGAAATCTGATTGGGAAGAAGGATCATGCTATAGCTCCCTTATAATTCCCTGTAGGTAGGCGTCTTTTTCCACTTCTTGGGCCAGCTGGTCTAGTTAAACCACCTTTGGAATCGTTAAGGCTAATAGGGCTGTCGAGTGACTGATTCTCGAGAGATCATCTGTTGCTTTATTTTCTAACCCGGGGTGATAGTGTATCTCGAAGTAAAACCCCATCAATTTCATCATCCATCTTTGATACTTCGGACTCACCCTTTGTTGTTCCAACAAAAACTTCAAGCTTTTCTGATCTGTCCTCACAATGAACTTTCTTCCCAAAAGGTAATGCCTCCACTTTTGAACTACAAACACCATGGCCATCAGCTCCCTTTCGTAAACTGATTTTTTCTCTCCAACAGATTGAGAGCGTGGCTGTAGTACACAATAGGCCTGTGATTCTGCATTAACACCGCCCCCAATCCCTGCCCTGAAGCATCAGATTCAATGACAAATGGCTGATCAAAATCTGGTAATGCTAATATCGGAAGAGATACCATCGCGATCTTGAGTTGCTGGAAAGCTTGCTCAGCATCCACATTCCAAAAAAAATTATTCTTCCTTAATCTCTCTGTGAGGGGCCACGCCATCTTTCCATAATCTCCTACAAACCTCCGATAATACCCCGTGAGACCAAGGAATCCCCTCAATTCCTTCAAAGTTGTGGGTGTGGGCCAATTCATCATGGCTTGCACCTTGCAGCGATCAACCGACACCCCTTATTGGGAAATGACATGGCCTAGATACTCAACCTCCAATTACCTAAATAAACATTTTTTCTTGTTTGCAAACAACTAATTTTCAGCCAACACCTTCAGAACACATCGCAAGTGCTGCACATGCTATTCAAAATCACGATTGTAAATCAATATATTGTCAAAAAATACTAGTACAAATCGTCTCAAATACTCCCTAAATATGTCATTCATTAAGGATTAGAAGGTGGCCGGTGCATTCGTCAATCCGAAAGGCATAACAAGGAATTCATTATGGCCCTCGTGTGTTCGAAATGCAGTCTTTGGAACGTCCGTCGCCTTGACTCGAATTTGATGATAACCAGATTTGAGATCCAGCTTCAAGAAAATCGTAGCCCCATGTAGTCCATCTAACAACTCGTCAATAATTGGAACTGGGAACTTGTTGGGGATCGTTACCTTGTTCAAGGCCCGATAATCTACACAAAACCTCCACCCCCCGTCCTTTTTCATGAGCAGCACCGGGCTAAAATAGAGGCTGACACTTGGCTTTATAACTCTAGCTGCCAACATCTCACGAACCATCTTCTCGATCTTAGAGGCAGCGGCCGATGTAAGGGCGGCGACAGTCTAAGGATGCAGCGGTGACAGGCGATCGGTGAAAGGACGGCGGTAGTTCTTGTGGGTTTCACAATGAACGACTGTGATTTAATCCCTAATTCCTGCTATAATACCATCTAAACAAGGTTGAGAAAAAATATATTTTTCTATTTCTTAAGATTATACGATGATTTCCCTTTTCTCTTTATAGAGGAAAATAATAATATAAAAGGAAAATAACAAAAAAGGAAAGAGGAATATACACAATATACGTAGCTTCTAAGATATACAAAGAATATTCTATATTCAAAATACTTATATTTCAACACTTTCCTTAGCCATAATAGCTCACAAACACCAAGAGCCATTGCCCTATATTCAATCTTAGCACTAGATCAGGCCACAACTGTTTGTTTTTTCATCGCCATGTAACTAAAGTTCCACCTATGAAGGTGCATTTGTTTGATGTTAATTTGCAATCATCAAATGATCCTACCCAATCAACATCACTGAACCATTCAATATTTACATGCACACTATTAGAGAACAATAAACCCTTCCCTGGTGTTGACTTTAAGTAGCATAGGATCTAATATACAACACCAAGAGGATTTTGGATTTTGCATAAACTAACTAACAACTCCAACAGCATAGGCAATGTTTGCCCTAATGTCAGAAAGATATATTAGTTTACCAACTAGCCTTTGGTATTTGCCTCAGGCAACTCCTTCTCCCTCATCACTCTTTAGCTCATGATTAATTTCAATTGGTGAGTCTATTGGTTTACATCCCTATTGTATCATATTTTTTGATTTATGAGAAAATGTGTTTAAATGAAAAACCAATCTTAGAATGAAAAATCTTTATGAGATCCTCATATTTCGAAATAAGTATTTCATATTTCGAAACAAGCATGATTAATGTTTTGACGCGAATGTTCAAATGTTTGAAAACCCAAAATTCATGCATCATGTTTCGAAACTAACTTTCCATATTTCGAAACATCATTCTGCCATATTTCTATACATGTTTCAAAATGTCTATAGATAAGGTTTCATTGTTTGCTAAGTTTATATGCTATATTTCGAAACCTATATAGTATGTTTCGAAACCTCTGTCAATTCTGTCAGCAGAGCATTTAAAAATGTGTTGCATATGTTTTGATATATGTTTTTGAAGTATGTTTCGAAACCTTCATAGCATGTTTCAAAACATCTGACTTTGTCAGCAGAATATTTGAAAAACTGACATGCTTTTCCACTTTAATTCAAAAGCGATTTTAAAAGTCACCTTTTGACTTAATCTCCATACCCTGATGTTTTAATTTCAAATATTTTGTAAGTGGAGAATAAAACAAAATCATTTTGTTTTAAAAGCAATTGTCTCTTACTCATTTTGTCTCCCAGTGCATATTTAGTTGTAAAGGCTGAATGTTTCGAAACATGATATGTATGTTTCGAATCCTTTGTGTAAAAATGTGTTGTTTCGAAACCTATAATGTGTGTTTCGAAACCTACTTTATCATCTTGTCTCTAACGGTTATAATTAGCCAAAATTCTATTTGTTGATATATATATCAGTTCTTTGAAGACAAGAAGCACCTCTTACAAGCATACACAAGTATACACACCTACAAGAGATATTGCTACATAAACAAGCACAAGTGAATGAAACTCCTTCAACAAGCTCTCAAAGAAGATCCTTTCAATTAATCTTTGGTGTGCATTGTGGTGTGAAAAAGAGAAGCAAACTGAAACCGACGCTCTCATTCTTTCAAGCTCTCCTTACCCCATACCAATAGGTTTGTAACAACTATTTGGTAAGGTATTTCATTACATTCAAACTGTTGAGTTGTAAAAGATAAGTTTTTATTTATCTTGTTGTAAGGTTTGAGTTGAGCTCGTAAAAACTCATTATGTAAGGTTTTAGGGTGAACCGTGGTAAAACCCTTGGTGTGATTGATCACTAGTGAAAGTGATTGTGTTTGAAAATCCTTCAAGTGGGTAAGCTTGAAGGTAGTGGAGTAGGCGGGTGCCGAACCACTATAAATCTCATGTGCAATTTGCTTTACTATTTTACTTCCTTATTCTCATTGTTCATGCTTTCAAAAGAATTGTTTTCAAAAGCTAAAAGTTTCAAAATAAGCAAAACAGAGAGGAAAGTTTCGAAACATATCATAGTAGGTTTCGAAACATAATTGACAGAAAGTTTGGTTTCGAAACATACTTACTTATATTTCGAAACATGCTTAACAGAAAGGTTTATTTTGAAACATATTTCATCATGTTTCGAAACATAGTGTCCTGCATGCTATAAGTCTTTAATCTATCGAAAATTTACCCAAATACCAATTCACCCCCCTCCCCCCCTCTTGGGATATATTTGCCATTATATAGAACTAACAATCCCAATACTTTCTTTGAGAAATAAAGATACCTTTATTAGGTAACCTCTATTCCTAGAAAATATCTTAACTTGCCCAAATCTTTGATCTCAAATTCTTCTCTTAAGTATTCCTTTAGCGTGAGTATTTCTTCAGAATTATTCTCCGTCACCACTATATCATCCATATAGACAATAAGTATTGTGACCTTGTCCTTTACTCTCTTAATAAACATGGTATGTTCAACATTACTCTGTTGATACCCAGATGCAATTACTATCTTGCTAAATTGATCAATCCATGCTTTGGGAGATTGTTTCAGACCATATAAAGCCTTCTTTAGTTTGCAAACTTTCCCTTCATTTTCTGGACTTGTGAAGCCAGGTGGAACCTCCATAGACTTCTTCCAGGTTTCCATGTAAGAAAGCATTCTTAACATCTAGCTAGTTTAATTCCAAACCAAATATAGCAGCACAGGACAATAGCATCTTAATGGTGTTCATTCTTGCAATTGGAGCAAATGTTTCCTCATAATCTACTCCATATCTTGGGGTAAATCCCTTTGTTACCAGCCTTGCCTTGAATCTCTCTATTGTTCCATCAGCATTGCATTGACTACAAAAACCCACTTACAGCTTACAATCTTTTCCCCCGCTAGAAGAGAAGAGAGCTCCCAAGTTTTATTTTTTATCAATGCTAACACCATCAATAATATTTTCAAAATTATTTGATTAATTCTTGTTCTCAATTTGTTTTTAAATCAACAATTCAAGAATAGATATCATATAATGAAATTGAAAACATTTATTATATCAAAATAATTTTCAACATGCATAGGATTCATTTGAAAGCATACTAGTGCAAGAATACCCACTCACCTAACACCTTTGTAGAGAAAATCCATAAATATCCAGCAATTTTACTTTTCACTCATGCTCACAGTTAAGTTTGATGATTTAATCCTCCTCAAAGCTTGTATTTATAAGCCCCTTAGGTTTTATCCAAATCCCATTTGGTTTTGGGCTAAATTTCCCCTTTTATTTCTAATTCCCCAATTAATCATAATCCTTATCAAATCCTAACCAGCTAATGCATAGGTTTTTCTTCTTATTTATCCGCAACATTTACTTTATTAATCCTAATCCCTTTTCAACAAGTAGTTTCTCTCCAAACTTTAGATTAAGAATTTCCTCTTCTACAAGGAATTGAATTTTTTTTCAATTCCATAATGGTAATCCTAATCCTAACCCTAATCCATATCTTTATCCATCTCAAATCATATTATTGATAAGGCCCAGTCTGCTTTCATCCATGGTAGAAGCATGGCAGAGAATGTTCAGTTTGCGTAAGAGCTCCTGCGCAAGTATGCTCGTAAGAGGATTTCTCCTCGATGTCTCATTAAGGTGGACCTTCGCAAAGCCTACGACACTATAAGTTGGCATTTCTTGTAGCAAGTCTTGGTAGGTCTTGGATTCCCGCCCCTGGTTATTATGTGGATTATGGAATGTGTGTCTATGGCATCCTATTCGCTGGTTATCAATGGTAACATGCAGGGGTTCTTCAAAAGCCAGAGAGGCCTGCGGCAACGAGACCCCCTGTCTCCTCTTCTGTTCGTGTTATGCCTGGAATACCTGTCTCGAGCCCTTAACTTGGCTACTGATGGTTCTGAATTCAATTTCCACCCCAAGTGTAATAAGCTTAAGCTTTCTCATTTGGCTTTGGCTGATGATCTTATGTTGTTTGCCAGAGGGGATGGGCCATCTATTCGCATCATTATGGATTGCCTTAAGCATTTTGAAGCTATATCGGGGCTACAGGATAATGCTCTCAAGTCTAGCATCTTCTCAGCTGGTATTGAAGGTCAGGATCTCCAATGTATTCTCGACGTGGCTGGTTTTCCCAAAGGAGTAATGTCTTTCTGTTATCTGGGTATTCCTTTGGCAGCGGTTAAACTTAGGGTCAATCACTATAAGCCGCTTATTTTTAAGATCTCAGAAAATATTAAAGCTTGGCAAGCAGCCTCCCTATCATATGCGGGGAGGCCGGAGCTTATCTGGGTTGTGATTCAAGGAGTGGTCTGTTTTTAGTGCTCCATTCTTCCCGTCCCTGTTGCTGTCATTGAGTAGATTTATAGCCTATGCAGACGGTTCCTCTGGAACTCCAAGGCTTCCCTTGTTGCCTGGAAAGATGTTTGTAAGCCTAAAGGTGAGGGCGGCTTGGGCCTTAAGGATCTTAAAAGTTGGAACTCGGGTTTGCTTGTGAAGAACCTTTGGGACATTCACCACAAAAAGGACACGTTGTGGGTTCAATGGATTCACCATGAGTTCTTGCATTCGGTCTCCATTTGGTAGAGGCAAGCAAGGAATGATGACTCCCCTCTGATGAAGAGGATGATGCTTATAAGGGATACCATGTGTGAGGCGCGAGGTTCAGCAGAGGCTGCTATGAGCCTGCTTGAGAGCTGGGCCAATGGCCCTAGGTTTGATTTGCAAGCTGCCTATGATTTCTTTTGATAAGGAAGTGTCAAGGTGTGGGCGAAGACTGTATGGCATTCATGCCTTGTACCTAAGCATGCATTCGTGTTATGGTTATGTGTTAGGGCCAGCATCCTAACTCGTGACAAGCTATTATTTTTGGACATAGATCGCACCTGCCCCTTGTGTAATGGAGCTGAGGAAACTGTTGGCCATCTATTTTTTCGCTGCCCATTCAGCTTGGCAGTTTGGGAGCATATAAGATCATGGATTGGTATCTCTAGAGCCATGACTTCGGTCCCTAGTGCCCTCAAATGGTTGAAGAAAGAAGCTAGAGGATCCTCTTGGATAAGCAAAGCTAAGAAAATCGCTCTAGCCTGTTCAGTCTACCAAATTTGGGCAGCATGGAATTGTTTAATTTTTGAGAATGTTCAGCCTTCAGTTGAGAGACTAATTCATAGGATTAAAACCTTTGTATACAAAGTAATGTTTGCTATGTATCCTTATGTTTTGGTCCATTTTGAAGACCTAGCTTTGGGCCTATAGGGTTTTTTTGGATGTAATCCATGTCTCCTGGGTATGCCCAGTGATTGCTTGTACATTTGATCATTTATACATATTTACCAATTTGATCAAAAAAAGATAATATCCATATATGTTATCTTAATATCCATATATGTTTATGATTTATCTCTCAATTATCCTTGAGTCAATCCAAATCCTTTTCAAATTCTCTTCCAATAATTTATATATGTATAATTATCCCAGACTTAATCAAGTTTAATTCAAAATTTCAGCCCCATTAAATCCCTCCACAACTATGATAATCACTCTTATCTCAATCTTCATTTAGAATCTAAACTCATTTCCAATTTCTTTGCAATGTTAAATTATCCTAATTTACAAGAACTTTAGAAATCCTATTTCCTCTTGGATTTTTGTTTCCCTCTTATTTGTCTCTTTCTAAAAATTAGAGTGTTACAACTATGGAGAGTCCCAAAGAGAACCAAGCCTTTCAAACAATTCAGGTGATGTAACTTTAGTGTTATAATACGAATGCGTATAAGCTATGATAATTTCAAAAGATTACGTGGATGGAAATAGTTGTGCAGTAAGACACAATGAGAAATTAAGCAAACACCGGTAGAGCAGAAACATAATATATAATATTGTCTGTTGATCTTAAATCAATCTTACCAGAAATTGCTGCTGTATGCTTCCAACCACAGGACACCTGTGAAAGAAAGATCAATTCAAAAGTTTGGCCCAGAAAATTTCCATTCTAGAGGTCATCTAAGCTAACTAACAATAGTTTTACTGATCTTATGAGCCTCTAGAACTAGAAGACCACACAGAACAAGCAAGAAAAACGAGCAATTGAAATATATGTCCCTAGTAGATTAGCCCATCCATGATAAACTGTGTACCACCTGATGTACGAGGCTATGGGTTTTATCCACCCTCCCTAGAGCTTTGGATATCCAATGTATGCCTCAAAAAGCACATACATATTACGACCTCATTATTTACATGGTAAAGTATGTATAACCAAAATCTAAACAAATTAACACACAATCAAAAGATGTTTCTGGGATTGGGTGCAGTCTAAACCTGGCAAACAGAAGTGGTCAAGAATGGGCCTTGAACTCTCTCTGGTAAATGACTAACATCTGTACGGCTGAAAAAATAAAACGCATCAGTTAAGCAATGGGGCATATATATTTGAAATGGTAACCAGGCAGGAAAAGAATCACATTTCCCCAAGATCTGCTTTTAGAATTGTTCTAAGGAGACGATACCCATTGCCAAGACATCCATTCTCGTTTGAGCCCCATGTGTATAATTCTCCACCACCTGATATTGAAGGAAATCTACCACAATTACTGAACTTGAATTACTTAAGATCTTACACCAAAATGAGATTATTCATTTTAGTTAATATAGTTCAGCTTTACTGGGTCAGTGATCTCTGCCCACTTTAGGTGATCCAAATAAGCTGACATCCTTATTTTAATTGGATCAAAGTTAAATGTTTTACATTGATAATATCATCATTCAAGAGTATTACGCATCGGAATACGCACCTCAGGAAATAACAATGATGGTCTCTTTTCATCTAATTATTCAGTTATAAGTTCTTTGTATTGGGTGTTGCATTCAACTTGCAGTAGGATTTGTGATCAAACACATTCCTTATAAACAACGTATAACAAGTGCATAGCATACCCTACCAGATGATTCCTTTATTCAGTAAGTAAAAGAAAACTGTTTAAAACTTGACATTGACTGTGAATTCAAATATGCGTCTAGAAACAAGTTTCCTAGTAACTTTAGAATTTTTCCACATGAAAGAATACCCTAAAAGAACTCCAAAGGATGCCAACAAATGCTGAAAGTGTAAATGGAACTAAAAACACCAAAAGAGGGAAAAAATTATGAAAGTAAGGCCCTTACAAAATGATTTAGGCTCCTATTACACCTTTATTGTATACATTTAATTTCTGAAATAAGGAAAGCTGGATAGCACTTCATTTCAATTCTTGATTAACTTGTTTTGAAGAGTTTACTCAGGAATGAGATTTCCAATTTAAGGAAAATCAAGCATAAATTTCTTTGGGTTAATTGCTGATCAACAAGGCAGATTTGTTGGTTATAGGCTGCCTCTTGAAAGGAGTTATCCCCAAAATTCGGAGCAAGCACAGCTGCTACCATGCCAGGTCTTGCCTCCACTCAAACGGTTGTTACTTGACCTTTGCATAATTTGAACCCGTCCTACAGTGTTACTTGAGCCCATAGCAAGCATAGGCGTTTTAGTTCTAACATCTTACTGGCAGTGTGGTATAGTCTAGAGGTGATAATTCAGCAATATAACTGTCACATTCCTAGGGGCAGTACTGTAATTGTGTTCTTTTCCTGCTATTATTGTTTGTACGTAGTGGTTATGGCTGTTATGCCATTCCGGTTGTACACTCCGGAAGATTGTATAGCTAGGCTATAAATAAGCCATAGCAGAGGATGGGGATCATCATGCTAATGAATTGATCTTTTCCCTCCAACTCTGTTATTTTTTCTCTTTCTTCTCTCTCTCTCCCTATCATTCTCCCTCCCTCCTACTCTTTCCCTCTATTCAATTCTTCCCTCCAAAATTTCCCCAAATATTCGATCTCACCCTTGCCAAAGCCTTCGGATCTGACAATAACCACTAGCTCAAGCCCATAATATAAAAATGGAGACTAGTTTGCATAATTTCTCAGCCAAATTGCAGACAGATCTTAAATTGGAGAATATCAGTGCATTGAAAAAGCTTGACGATTCTGTGAGGCAAAATTGAAAGCATTGCAACTACATTAGAAAGTGGGAGACTACAAATGCTCTACAGCATACACCAAGCATGCAGAAAAATGCCCAGACACTTCAGCGGCACTATATCGAGCTAGCATAAATCTCTCTAGAATTACTTTAGATGAAGAATGGGCAATTGATATATTGACATGAGTTTTCAAGAGGAGGAAAATTTCCATGATCATGAGGAAAGAGAAGACACAGCCTTTTACCACCTTGACACCTCTACATGTGTTGGGCTTTCAAGGTACACGTTCCACAGACTTTCTTCAGATTCCAAAGAAAATTCATCTTTTGAATAAGGCTTGTCTAGATCATGTAAATCAATCTAAATGAGAATTGTCCATTTTTCTTAAAAAAAGGTACAATCATACGCCAAGATGGGTTTTAGAAGACTTCATAAGGCCAGCACTTAGGAGCTTGATTACCTCCTCCTTGGTTTGGGCACATCATTATCATTGTGGCAAGCCAAGATAGGTGTTGATAGAGGGCATGCATTACTGATCCATCTCCAACTTTGCTTTGGTGAGAGAAGGTACAACACGGATAGAATCCAACTCCCATGAGATAAGAGGCTGACTCTAAACACCCATCATAAATTATAAACATTTAACCATCTTGGCCCTAGTACCTAGTGACTCGTGTTATCTTTCTCATGCTCAGATACACTTACTACCTACATGAGAAATGCTTTTTCTTTTTGGTTGGGGAGGTTTCTATTTTGGAAATGTCTTTACATCTTGAAATAGGAATCCCTCAATCACGAAGGTTACTCATATTTGTCTATCCAACAATAGAAGACTACATCTTCTGTACAAGAATCTTATGTTTAGAGTGGCCTTTTGGATATTCCTCCGTTGTCGTTTGCCGGTCGTTTTGTCGATCGCTGCTTGTCTCTTCGATCTTCTTGGTCGCCATCTCATCTTCCTGTTGCCTTCACTATGCGGGAAAGGCAAGTGATTGTGATGGAAAGGATCGCTCCGTAGTCAGTCGGGTGGAGGTGCAAATTGAAGACCACTGTGGATAACATTGGTAAGAGATCGTCAAGTGGATCCAATATTAGTTGTTTTCGGATTTTGGTTACGTTATGGACGTGTTCATTCTAGTGTTCTAAAAATCAGCCTAAGCAGTCGTCTAGGCGCTAGGCAGCCCCTGGTAGTCGCGATTTTGGCCTAATCGGCCCCCTTAGCGAACCACCTCTACCAAAATTCTGATTAGGAACTCGTTGAAAATTCCTATCAAATTGATGATAACATTTATCCACAAAATGACCAGGTTTTCCACAAAGTTGACAATATAGTCTTCTTCCACTAGACCTACCACGACTTCTTCCTCCTCTATTATGGTAATTACCTCCTCGAGACACAAATCCTCCTCTATTATTACCAAATCCATTACCATTTCTAGACCAATATGAAGCAACATTGACATTCATAGATAAGGAAGCAACATAATCAAAATGAACCGACGAAACAAATAAATTCTTGGCTACTAAATGTTGCCCATGCATTAATAGCAAATACTGAATCTTCTCCAAATTTATATCATCCATCTGATATATAATAAGACTAACCATAGTCTCATAATCATGATCGAGTCCATTTAGAATGGCCAGCAATAAATCTTTGTCACTTAGAAGTTCACCAATGGCAACTACATGATCTATGGTTTTGATTTTCAGAATATACTCATTGATAGAAACATAATCCTTCTTAATAGATCATAATTGTTGCTTCAACTAAAAAGACTTCTCTACCGTTTGTTGTGAATAAAGAATTTCAAGTGAAAACCATACCTCCGCAGATGATTCATAGTGAATCACCTGTGCGAGTACCTCCTTATCCATTGTGGAGAAGAGCCATCCTAACAGCAATTGATCTGATCAGATCCAATTGGTGTAGGGAGGATTAACTATCAGAGAATCAGATCCATCACATGCAAGATCTGGAATATATTTCACTGGTGGTGGAGACTTCTTGATGAATGACATCAAATCAAACGCCCTAACTGTCACAAATTATGTGCCTTCCAAAAGAGATAATTGTTGGTGTCCAGCTTGATTGGAACGAAGTTAAAAGCCTTTGCAACCGAGGAGAAATCGGATTGCGATTTCATTGACAGAGCGGAGGAAGGACGAGGCAAGGAAGAAGAACTGGGTTCATGATTGGTAGCCATGGACGTTAGTCAATGGCTCTGATACCATCTAAAGTTAGGGTTTCAAGATGTAAAATAGAAAGAGACACACAAAAACGAGAAGAAGTCGAAAATGAACTTCAGTAGGTTTGAATTAGTTGAATAAAGAAATAAGGCATAGTTGGATATATACATGCACCAGCTACCCTTACTAACAAACTATTACAAATTACAACAATTGTATTAACAACTTTAACTAAACAACCTTCTAAATACAACAACAACACAACAACAAAACTAATTACAGATGTAAATCAAACTACTCGACATTAATTTATTCTACAAAGTCCTAGTGTCATTTAGCATGCAATATCCTAGCATGATCTCCCAATAGCATGAACATGAAAATAATAATATAACTTCAATGTTATTAAGTTAATAGGTTTTGAATGTGGTCAATGATGTACAACTTGATTAATCAACATTAATGCATATCTCATGTGCATGTACAACATTATATTCAACAATTAAAATATGTGTTAGAATTTGTATTAGTATAGCTGTTAGTTTCTGTAAAGGGCAGATTTGTTTGTTATGAAATGTTTTATATTCGTATGTTTTATGTGTTTAGAATGTAACGGAAATGTCACTTAGGTTATTTCCGATTAAGCCATGTATTTTCCTTATATTTGCATATCGGTCCTTAAGTTGTAACCGCCTCTATCTTCTATAAATAGAGGCGGATAGGTTCTGTTGTATTAGCAGCAAAAGAGAATCCTTATGTTGTATTCGCACATAGGAGTTGGAGAATAGAGAGAGAGCTAGTGCTCGGTCCTTTGTTTTCTTGAGAGAGGCTATAGATTAATAGCCTAAGTGTGTGCGATGAAGAGATCAAGGAAGAAGTGCTGTATTCTTGTTTCTTTGATAGTGGATTCTATCAGCATCATCTGGCAGTCTGGATGTAGGGCAACTTCTTGCCCGAACCAGGATAAGGCTTCTTGTTTTTTATTGTTATTGTTTTGCATTCTGATCTGTCTTACTTTCTTTTTGTTTCTATTTCTATCGGGTAAGTATTTGGGTGTGAGAGAGGGTTTAATTGTGTGAGGAATCAGATCCAAGACTCAACAATATGCATTCCTACTTCCCCAATTTTATGCAACTTGAGATGATATGATTTTCGAACAATAAGAAATACACCATAAAACAAGTTGTACAACAATAAAATAATAACAGTATAACATGCACGCAAGAAATACACCATAAAACAAATCCCCACTCACAGTAATAAAGTAATGAAGTCCTCCTTATTTGCCTCTTGCGTGAGACGTGTTAAATCACCTAAACAACATGCATAAAAATAACATAAGAAACTGATAAAATAAAATATGACAATTAAAATACCCCAATGACCTAAAACTAGTGCCCTAATCAAAGAACAAATCACATGAATGGAATGAGTTTTAAAACTGGAGCAAGATGGCATATGGCATGTGTTGATGTCATACTGACGTCAATAGTTTGATGATGCCATTGCTAATGTTAGTGAGCTGACGTTAGCACAATGCTGACGTCATCACTGACATCACGACAATGACATCAACAACCAACCTTAAACTCTTTCTACTCCAATTTTTGTGCTCATTTCATCAATGCAATCCATTCGTTGATTAGAATGCTCGTTTTAGGTTATAGAGATTTATTTTAGTCCTTTTGTTTTATTACTCCTTATGTTGTCTTAATGCGTTATTTAGGTGATTTCAGCACATCTCAGGCAAAAAAAAATAATTAAGAGGACTTCATTTGCTTTATCACTATGAGTGGGGATTTGTGTTATGGTGTATTTCTTGCATGCATGTTGTACTAATATTATTTTATTTTTGAACACCCAGCTTATGAGACATGTCCAAAACCATATTATCTCAAATTGCATAACAATGGGGAAGTAGGAATGCATATTTTAATTGTTGAGCAAACTGTTGTACATGGACATGAGACATACATTAATGTTGATTGATGAAGTTGCATATCTTTTTTTTTTTTGATCGAAAGGTAAATATATAGATCAAAAATGCACAATGTACACCGGGCATACCCGGGAAACAAGGCAATTGCCAAAACAACTAACGAAACATGGCAAGGGCCTCAAATTGAACTAAAACCTGAGGATACAAGGAAAACATGGCCCTGTATACACTGGTTTTAATCCTATGAATGATACAATCGAAATGGGCTAGGAGCCCTTCAAAAATAAGGCGATTGCGAGCAGTCCAAATGTGGTAAACGGTGCAGCCCAACGTAATGCGCTTGAGCTTGCTATGCCAAGAGGTGCCACGGGCCTCCTTTTTCAGCCACTTGAGGGCACTAGAAAGAGTGGACATTGCACGGGAGAGTCCCACCCAATTCCTTATGTGATTCCATATTCTAAAAGTCGCTGGACAGTGAAAGAAAAGGTGCTGCACAGTTTCCTCCGCTGACCCACAATATTGGCAACTGCCATCGAGATCCATATATCGAAGCTTGTCCTTAGTAAGGATTCGGTCCTTGGCACAAAGCCACAAGATGAATGAATGCTTGGGGATGATGCTGGAGTTCCAAATAACTGAAGCCCAAGCCCGCTTGCTGCCCCTCGGCCGAAAGAAATTATAAGGATGAGCCAGATTTAGAGATTCGCCGCTGGCCCAATCCGAAAGCAAACTAATGGCAGCTGAGGAAGAACCTTTGGCAGCACATAGAGCATCCCGTAAGGCAAGGATCCTCTTAATGAGGGGCGAGTCATCCCTCTTGGCCCTCAGCTCCCATATAGAACCAGAGGCAAGGTAGCGCTGATGGACCCATTGGACCCACAAGGAGTCCTTCTTGCGATGGATATTCCAGAGCACCTTAATTAGCAACGCAGAGTTCCAACTCTGAAGGTCTTTAAGGCCAAGCCCCCCTTCAGATTTAGGAAGGCATATATCACGCCAAGCTACAAGAGCAGCCTTGGAATTCCATAAGAAAATCCGGCACATCCTATAGATTTTCTCCAAAACAGCTGCAGGCACTGGCAGGATAGAAAGCCAAAAGCACTCAACCCCCTACAAAACTGCTCTGATAAGCTCGCATCTGCCAGCATATGAAAGCGAGGAGGCAGTCCAGGCTTTGATGCAGTCCGAAATTCTGTTTGTAAGAGGCCCATAATGCATGACTTTGAGCTTCACAGCAGCAAGGGGAATGCCCAAGTAACGAAAGGGGAGATCTCCTCTAGAGAAGCTGGTGGCCGCAAGGATGTCGCTTAAATCGCTGTCATTTATACCCGCTAAAAAATGCTGGACTTTAGAACATTTGCAGACAACCCCGAACAAGCTTCGAAATTTCGGAGACATCCCATGAGAATTCTGACGGAGGTAACATCTCCTCTAGCAAATAACATCAAATCATCAGCAAAAGCAAGGTGAGAGATGCCCAGCTTGCTACATTTCGGGTGGAAATTAAAGTCAGAATTCGTTGTGGCCTTCTTGAGGGATCTTGACAAATACTCGATGCAAAGAACGAATAGAAAATGAGACAAGGGGTCTCCCTGCCTAAGGCCTTGCTGGCCTTTAAAAAAACCGTGCATAGCACCATTAACCATAATGGAATAAGAGGCCGAACATACGCACTCCATGATCCATTTGGAGAAAACAGAGGGGAAACCAAGGCCGCTCAAAATCTGCTGAAGGAAGCCCCAGTTAACAGAATCAAAGGCTTTCCGGAGATCGACCTTTATGAGGCAACGAGGAGAAGTCCTCTTGCGGCAATAATTTCGAAGAAGCTCTTGGGCTAAATGAACGTTCTCCATTAGGCTCCTGCCCTTAACAAAGGCTGACTGTGAACTGTCAATAATGGAGTCCAAGACCAAAGCAAGTCTTGAAGCTAAGATTTTGGAAATGACCTTGTATGTTACAGAGCAGCAAGCTATGGGCCTGAAATCTCCAACTGAACTGGCATGCTTTGACTTGGGAACAAGAACAATGGCAGAGTGATTGATCTGTTTAAGCAGAGACCCTGAGGAGAAGAATTCGTGAATGGCCTCAGTAAATTGCTCACCCACAATGGGCCAAGCTTGCTTGAAAAAATGGGAGGAAAACCCATCAGGGCCAGGGGCCTTATCATTCCCAATGCTAAAAAGGGCAGCCTTGATCTCCTCATTGGAAACACCTTGGGAAAGAGCTGCAGCTTGTTCCGATGAAATAGAGGGCCCAGAATGCAAGATCAGGGGGTCAATGGCCTCACAAAGCTTGGAAGAGCCCAACAAGCCTTCATAGAATCGAATAAACTCGCTGGCAACCTCATCTGAGGAGGAAGTAACGGACCCATCCGCCCTAGTTAAGGCTGCAATGAAATTACGCTTAGAATTGCGCTTAACAATAGCATGGAAGAATTTTGTGCACCTGTCACTGAGCTTAAGATAGCTGCACTTTGCTTGTTTCTGGAAAAAAGATCTTTCAGCCTCCTTTAAGATGAAGGCACGCTTCCGCATCATGGAAATTTGAGCTAGAAGGCTCTGGTCATGAGGATGGGCATTGTGCAAAAGCTGGGCTTCCTCAAGATCTTTATCTGCAGCAGCCACTCTGGAAGAGATGTGACTGAAGTGCTTTGAATTCAAGCACCTAAGAGGCCCCTTGAGAAGCTTAAGCTTCATACATAAACTGAATTGCTTAGTACCCAATACATGTTGATGAAAAATAGAACTGACGATGCTGAGGAAATCACTATGATCCGCCCACATATTAAAGAACCTAAAGGGCTTCCTTTGGGGCCTTTGCTGCTGGAGAAGAGACACTACATATGGGGAATGATCTGATAGACATCCCGCTGGCAGAAAGTTGGCATGACCCATAAGGTTGCTAGCAGCCCAATCGTGATTTATCATCACACGGTCTAACTTGGAACAAACAGAGTTGTTCGTCCAAGTAAAGAAACATCCGATGGAAGGTAGGTCCGAGAGCCCCGTAGATAAGCAGCAATCCGACAGCCCAACAGTTTGATAAGGGGTGACATCTGCCCCGTTGATCTTCTCGTTGGCCCGGAGAACGCAATTAAAGTCCCCCATAACAATCCATGGCCCCAAATGATCAGACCCGAAGTCCCTAAGATCCTGCCATAAAGAACGCCTGCCCAACACAGAGTTTAATGCATACACAAAACTTGCATGAAAAGAGCTACCAGAAATCTTACACCGAATGTGGCAGTGAATAACTTGGGGGGAGATCCCCAATGGCTCCAAGCTGAGCTTAGATGGGTCCCAAAGAACCAAGATGCGCCCAGCAGAGTGCACTTGAAAATTATTTATCTCATCCCAGCCAAGGAATTTCCGGCTCATAATCTTGAGCAGTTTAGTCGGATTTAGCATACATTCCAAAATGGACATAATATTTACTTGATGCTGATCCATGAGGCGCTTAACCCCATTTTGTTTCAGAGGCATGTTGAGGCCCCTGATGTTCCAGCAAGAGATAATCATGATTGTGAACGAAGGGCAGGGCCCTTCCTCCTTGAGAAGACATGGGATTTAACGGACTTCTCTGCCAAGCGGCTATCAGAAACATTCGGGGCTTTAGATGCCTTATCTGATTCCATTGGAATCTTGATTGCCTTAGCTCCTGGACGGCCTTGGGTAGGATTTGAAGCCTTCGGAGGCCTGGGATCTAGCTGACTTTGGGGCGTAACAGAAGCTTCCATCTCCTTTGAAGAGGATTCTTTTTCCATCTTCTGCTTGGCAGCTTTCGATCTGGCAGATTTCCTCGTTCTTTTAGAGACCACCACCTCATATTCTCCTTCATCCTCAGTATTTGCCACCTCAAGTTGTCCCTTAATCGGATTATGCTCTTCGGCATTAACAGGAACCGGAACCTGTTCTTGCTCCTTCAATGGAGGATCCTCTTGCTGAGAGCAGGCAGGATCAGGGGGCTCCTTGCCCACCTCAGGAACTTCTTTAGTGGCTGGAGCTGGATCAGGGGCATCCTTGTCCACCTCGGGAACTTCTTTAGTGGCTGGAACTGGATCAGGGGCCTCCTTGCCCACCTCAGGATTAGTGGCTGGAACTGGCTCTTCCGATGGCGTCGGCTTTGGCTGATTGGTCTTGCAAACTTCATGACTGTGACCAAAAACCATACAATACTTACAGTACTGTGGCTCGTATTCATAAACAACATGCTGGTGACGAAGCTTCCCGCATGGCATCATTATAACGACCTCACGGACCAGGTCCTTGGAAACGTCAACTTCCACGAGAGCTCGAGCAAATGAGAGTCTCTCTTTTGTTGCGGTATTTCTGTCGCTCGTAATAGGCACCCCCAATCTTGATGCAATCCTCCCTAGCAGGTTTGGGTTCCAAAACTCGATGGGAAGGCCTGGAAATTTGACCCAAAGAGGCAAGTGCAGATCCATTGTCTCATCAAATTCGAAGCATTCGGGCATGATCTTTAGAAACAGAGGACGCCCATACGCATAATATGGCCCTCCCCGAAGCACCTGATCCCTTGACTGAGCATCCTCAAATTTAAAAATGAGCCATCTGCTAGAGTGAGGGAAATACTGGTATGGGATCTCCCATGAGTTGCAGAGTTTAAGTAAGGCTTGCTTGCCTGGGAATTTCCCAGCAAAATAACCCACAAGGCAGTAGCCCAGGGCCCTCTCGACGTTATCCAGCTCTAGTGGATCAACTATCAGCATCTCCCCAGCGTTCTCAAATTTTGGCAAAGCAAAACCGTGAACCTGTTGCTTCTTGGCATTCTTAAATAGACCCGCCCATGGAGCAGATCCTTTAGGGTCAGAGGGAACAGAAGGACAAACCTTATTGGTCCCCTCCACAAGGTTGACCGAAACAGTGTCTTGGTCACCCAAGGTGCAAGACTTGGTGGACGATTCCAGATCGCTTCCATCTGACTTCAATAAATTACTTGATGACCCA